>NW_010537615.1:0-873 GCF_000687285.1 Phaethon lepturus | reverse complement strand
GAATCTACTTGATTGTTCAAAAGGTGGGAAGAATGATCTCCTCTTTGGTGTGCAGCTACCCATCCTACTAGAAGAGATTTCTGTTTAGCAATGTTTAGAATTTCTTCCCATTTTTCTCGCTGCCACACCGGTATCCGATTAACTTCCCATTGGTTTTGTTCCCAAAATGGGAGCCATTCAGTACTTCCCTTGAATACAGCATATGAATCGGTATAAATGAACACTGGTTCTTTGTTTTCTGCTTCTCGTTTTATCACACTCCAAACTGCTATCAACTCTCCTATCTGAGCACTTCCCTCTCCTTCTGTCACTATCTGGTTCCCTGAATCAACGTGTAGTGCTACTGCTCGGTACTTCTATACCTTACCCTCTCTTTTAGAGGATGCATCAGTAAACCATTCATTCTTTAGCTGGGAATCAAAGGGAGGAGCAGGTTTTATAACTGAAGGAGGAGGCTCCTGATCTGGGTGATCAGAAGACAGATCCTGTATTTGAAGCATCTTAGGTAATCCTTCCTCTGTCTGGTGTGTATGACAGTAGTGGTCTATCTGTGCATACCATTTCCTTACTGTTTCTTGCTGTGCAACTCCAACTAGTTTGGTTTCGGCTAGTATCAGTTTCAAAACCTTAAAGGGTCCTCTTAAAATAGTTGACTGTTGTCGTGTGATTTTTTCAGCTACTTGCAAGCTAGTCTAACTACAAAAAGGCCTTTCTCCCAAGCTGAGTATCACTTCTCTGCATCTTTAAAACGGTGTGAATAAAATCCTATGGCACGAGTCAGACTGTCAGGTCCATATTGCCACATATGTATAGATAACCCATGGATTGCAAAACCCCATTCAATATGAAATGGATCTGTTGGGTGTATTGGCC
>NW_010537614.1:1210-1479 GCF_000687285.1 Phaethon lepturus | reverse complement strand
ACTCGCCGGCGATTTGCGTCGCTGCGTTATGCATGGGCAGAAAACACAGAAATCAAGTCTGAGGAACAGGAAATCGTTGCGGTGTTTTTAATCTGAAAGGTGAGATCGAACTGCTGTTTGTAGGCTGCCTTTAACGGCCCCTCAACTGGTAATTAGTGTTATATTATCACATATCTTTAATAGAATATTGATGCTGTTGGCAGAGATATAATCCCAGTGTCAAGAGTAATTCCCCTCTTTCCAGTGCGTTGCACTTATTACGTACGGGC
>NW_010537614.1:398-1109 GCF_000687285.1 Phaethon lepturus | reverse complement strand
AGGCTCGGCTGATGCATCTCAAATCAATTAAACGCAGCACTTCACCGCAAGTGACTTACAGCACATCAGAGAAATGCATATTAATGACTTGCTTTGGGAGCGTGAATTTGCCTGGGAGGAGGCGTCGGGTTCGAGGAGAGCCTCGGGGATCCAAGCCGCACCCCGGGCGTGCGGGAGCGCGCCTTCCTCGGCGGCACGGCACAGCCGGGCAGAGCTCCCGGTCCATTTATCAAAGCGCCTTCACTTGTCGTTTGGAAGCAGACGAAACAATAATAAATACCAAGCAACGGAAGCTAATCTCTATCCGCGGCGTGGTAATAAATGGGAAGTTAAACATAAATCGATGCGGACCTTTTAATTCCACCCAGCTCCCGAGTCCTCTCCGGAGCTGGATTCCACCCCGGCGGGATGCCGAATCCAGCCTTTCTCTCTTCCCCCGGGACGGCTCCTCCGTTGCCCTCTCGCCGGCGCAGCACTCGCGGCTCTGCGGGATGTGTTTGCGGCGAGAGCGTCGCATCCCAGCCGGAGCGGTGCCGTGCGCGTTCCCGGTACGTCGTGACGTCAAGTATCAATCACGCATGGTAAACACGGTTTGAAAGCAAAGGACGCTTCGGAAGAAGGGGAGAGAGGAATTTCGGGGCTAATTTGGACCTCGTGGGAGTCCCCGTCCCCCCGGAGCAGGATGCTGCCAGAGAGGTGACCCCCCAACGG
>NW_010537614.1:0-298 GCF_000687285.1 Phaethon lepturus | reverse complement strand
CTCAAGCCCTGTGTTCCCCCCCGATGAGCGCAGCAACCGTTGTACCGAGACAGCCACGAACGACGTCCCACGCTCGAGACCGATACAAGTATCCCCAAACCCTGCGACCTCCGGGATCGGAACAGTTGCTTCTGGGGAGCCTTTCAGGACAGCGAGGACTTCTCTCTCCACGGGACCTTGGAGGTCCTTCTCCGCCTCTTGTAGCGACGCTCCCCTGTCCCCCCGCTTCCCTCCACCAAGGGGAGCTGCAAACCCATCTCAGAAGGGAAGGTGGTTCAAGCTTTGGGCTCAGGCTTGG
>NW_010537613.1:347-4623 GCF_000687285.1 Phaethon lepturus | reverse complement strand
CTGCACGACCCGTTGCGCGCTGCCTCCGTGAACTCCCTCCGCTTCGGCGTTTCAACAGGACAGCCTCTCCCCCCGGCCTGCGTTATTTACAATTATTGAAAGTAAATATAAAATGCCCCGTGCTTTTGGCTCTGTTGGTGCTCTCCTTGACTCCAACCTTCTCCCAAGGCCAGAAACCTTGGGGCCATCCTTGACACTCGAGCTTGCTTTCCCTCTCCTGTCTCCCGTGTCCATAAATCCTCCTGTCGCCACCTCCACATCATCACTGACAAAGCCCATCCTCGCCCTGACCCTGCCGCTGCCGAAATCTCGATCCAGACCATAATTACTTCCCATCTCGACTATAGTAAATTCTTTCCCCCTCTTTCATTTTTACGGTCTTTCTGAAACACAAACTCTTTAAAGTTTAAGTAATCCAGATCCCCGCTCCTCTCCCCTTCCCCGGAGGTGCCGGAGCTGCAGGAGAACAGACCGTCCCCGGCAGCCCCTGCATAAGGATTGAGCTTCCCCGTCTTCCCCGGAGCGTCAGAGCTCTTACAGGGGCAGGTACCACGGCGGGAACGACGCGCTCCATCCCCTCGCCCTTGTCTACCCCGTGGTAGTTCCTCCACGCACCCGCGGCCCTGGACCACTTGCCGTGGCACCAGCTGGAGAGGGTGTTAACCGAGCGCTCAGGGAACGAAGAGTGAAAGCAAAATTTGAGTAAAAATTTAAAAACAAAAGAAAAACCCAAGGCTTGGTGTCAAAGCCCAGGTTCGGCAAGGATGCCCGTGAGCAACCTGCCCTCCGTGCCTCCACAGGTACAGAGCAACAGGGCAAACCATGACCGAAGAGCACCCGGGGACGACCGAAACAACATGGAGCACAAGAGGATGAGACTTTTCGTGAGCACGCCTGGCCGCTTGGTACTGCTCCAATAACGAAAGCTCACGAGATACACGCAGGAACCAAGAGCAAAATTAATCTGACGACCAAGAGCCTCCAGGAGAAATGCAGAAGGAGCCCAACCCTCGATTTCACAGGTCAGCTCAGGGGAGACGTCGAAGGAGGCAAGGAGAGAAGGGAGGAGAGCGCCGGTGGGGTCCTGGGGCTCCCCATGGAGGCACTCCCACCCTTTGCTCCCCACCTTTTGCAGAGTAGGAGGGTGATTAATTGCTCAAGCAGGAATCGATCCAGCTTTACGAAAGGCGCGGGATTTCCATTTCTCCGGGAGGGGCCACCTGGAGAAGCTGAAATTTAGAGGCCCTGAAGTAATTGCGTTTCTCTGTCTTTTCCTGACATTTTTAGGTACTGATTAATGTAGAGCCGGGGCAGTCCAGGGAAATCAATAACCTTAACCCTTAGGAAGCATCTGCATTTATGTAGAGGATGTTGCATACATGATGGGTTGAGTTTTTTCCTCTTCAAGTGGGACGGGAAGTCGGAGGGGTCTCCCAGCGCCGCCCCCTCGGCTGGGGTGCCCCTGCGGTTTTGGGGGACGGCTGCAGCTGCCAGGGAGAGGAACCCCCTTCCCCATGGCCACCCCTCCAGGGTTATAGGAGCAGAAAATACAAAACTAAAATAAAATTAAAAAAAAAAATAAAATAAAAAATGAACACAGACGCGCACGGCGTTTTTTGGGGGGCTCGCCGGGAGTGCCACAAGCGCCGGTGGCACAAAGCGACGCGGTCTGTCCCCGCCGCAGCATCTTTCACTCGGGTGCAGACAAATTGATTTGCAAAGGTTGAGGCTGGCAGCTCCGCCTGCTTTGCATAGCCAGCGCTCCCCGGCCACACAATAAAAAGTAGCCTGGCAAACAGAGGCACGCAGCGGGAACTGGCCGGTTCAAAGTCCAAACCCCACACCCCCTCACCCCAGTCTGGTTTGAAAGGTCACTGTGTGTCTGGGAAAATAGTCTCAGGATACGATCCTTTATTAAAGGTCACTATTTTTCAACGGCACTTAACACACACTTGCACACAAATTGAGGCTGGAAAAAAAAAAAAAAGGGGGAAAAAAAAACCTGGGGGCTGCCTCGCATTGTACATTGTGCTCGCAAGATTTATGTCTTGTGGTCACCAGCAGTAAACACACACTGCTTCAGTATTAAAGTTCACATTAATCCACCGATTTTTTTTTTCCCCCCCCTCCTCCTTTAAATCAGCCTCCCTCTTTGCAAGGCAAACAGTGGCAAGGCAGGACTTTAACTAATCGCTTTTGTTTTTCCTCCCTGCTATAGGGGTTTTACCTTCCCGTGTTTTTTTCCTCTATTTTCGTTCGGCTGCTGGCTTTGGGTTTATGTCGTGCTCGGACTTTCTCGGTCTGCTGAGGCAGGTTTTTTGTTTTAACCCGGGGATCTCGACAACTCATCTCCACGCAATACACCAAACATACTGTTTGTACATACCCGTATCATACGGATGTGGAAAGATATCATTGAGCAGGTTGGGGTTTTTTTCCTTCCCGAGTCCTACAAACACGCGTTACAGCGAGAAATACGGTGATTAAAACCCGAAAGTAGAAAGCTTGCTTTTTTTTTTCTTTTGCCAGACATATCTGTTTTATCTTTCTTATGCAAATAAATTAAAAGCAAGATAGTAACTCCTGGTTTAGCCCCCCCGTGATAGAGATTCTACTCCTCATTCACAAAAAACCCCAACAACTTTTAAAAACTCTGCATTGAATTAATAGGGAAGCCAGTTTTAATGAAGACGCTAAAAGTTTCTAAATTAATTGCTGCAAGAATTGGGGCAAAAAAACCCCCACACCCAGTGAATTTCAACTAGGGAGCAAAGCATACTATGTTTTCGATTTCCATTTTGCTGCGTAATAACGCAGTTTTACAAAGCTTTGCCAACAGTCTATTTCCAAGCTATCAAGAGCACATTCATTTTCCTGGTTAAAGCAGCTGGGAAAACACACACGCGTGACTGTGAAAGCATCCCAGGCTTACTGTAATACCCCAAAACAAAAATGAAAGGGGTTTTGGTTTTTGGGGTTTGGGTTTTGGGGTTTTGGTTTTTTTTTTCAAATGCAGGCTAGTAAAAAAAGTAAAATATTTCGCAAGGCGAGCGCTGATATTTTGCTGTTAAATACTTTAATCCCTTTTTGTCCCTTGAGTTTGCGAAGGGTCAGCTCCTCTGCGAACGCCTTCTGCGCCGCTCGGCGGCTACCGATGGGGCTCGCGTTAGCCCGGCCGGGCCCTAAGCGGGGCGCGGGCAAGGGCGGCCGGGAAAAGCGCCGAGCGGGAAGGTAAAGGGGAAACGAGAGCGGGGAGGTAGAAGTGAAACTCCTTAAAACAGATGAGCCTGGGGCTGGGTTTTAGGGGAGGGGAAAAAAAAAAAAAGAGAGAAAAAAGTTATTTTCAAAGGTCATTAAGCACCCTGGGGTTCGGGCTTCTCATAAAGCCTCTGGGCAGAGGGTAAGATTTTATGGAGGGTTTATGGTTATTTTTTTATATATAAGATACATAGACAGAGGTTCGAAGTCTCCCCTCTGGAGCAGCCCCGTTGCCCACCGTCTCCCTGAGGTGCTGCTCAGGAGAGGGAATGCACGTGGTTATCTACCAGCTCCCTCCGGCTTCCCCCAGGCGTTTTTTGGTGGGGTGCTGTTAAACCCAAATTCTCTGGCACTACACACGCGCCTTTGAAAGGAGTTTATTTTGAATGCAGCGGTGAAAGCAAGGGGGGAAAAAAAAAAAAAATACCAGGCGTCCAAGCACGCAGGGAAAACACAGCAGCTGTCCGGCAGCGACCCCAAAATTGCTTTTCTAGCCTCAGAACGGGCTCCCCCAATAAAAAAAAAAAAATCAAAGAGGAGAGCAAGAGCAGAGAGCCTTTCTGCTCCTTTGCAGAGGGGCTGCAAGCCGGAGCAGGACATGGAGCCAGGCTCATGCTGACCCAGCACCGGCTCAGCCCCGAAGGGCAGCTCTGGGATCCGAGGGCTCCGGCAGCGGGAGAGCCAAACGCTGCCCGCCCGGGGCGCAACCGCACCCCCGAAGCCCTGGTGCTGGAGCGGAGCGAGCCCATCCACCCCTGCGAGCCGGGCTTTTGGGACAGCGGGTTCGGGAAGAGGCTGGGAAATTGTAGGACCGGGAGATCTGCTCTTCCTGCCCCCTTCGCATACCCCACCTTGATTTTTTTGTGTGCCCCTCTCCCCCTTCCACGCGCTCCGTGGTTTATGCCCAGGCATCGCCCACAGCGATCTGCGCCGGCCGCGGGGACACCCGCTGCCCGGCTCGGCGTCCTTCAGCAGGCACCGTCTGTGCCCCCTCCCAACGCCACGTGAACCCGGTGCC
>NW_010537613.1:0-251 GCF_000687285.1 Phaethon lepturus | reverse complement strand
AAGCTCCAAGGTCCCAGAAATCCACCAGCAGCAGGATGAGGGGTGACGGAGATCCACCCACAGCGCTCCGCTCCGCTCCAAACCCAAAACACCGACTACTTTCCTAAGGCGCCGGCACCCGGAGTCATTGGGCTCACGTGAAAACCTTGCTGGGGGGTATTTTAATTTATTTTTTTAATTTCGGCACACCTGCTTTGCCACAAGAACTAGATTATTTCTCCATCTCCCAAAAAATTCGCTCCTAAGCCCTC
>NW_010537612.1:0-2008 GCF_000687285.1 Phaethon lepturus | reverse complement strand
CCGCGAATTTCTCCCCGCGAAGACGAGTCGGGTAACTCTACCGGGGGGCAGCGGGGGCGCCGGCCTTTCCCCCCGCCCCAAAGTCGTTTAAAGGCACCGGGCGCGAATAGGGAGGCTTTGTGCAGGCGTGTGCGTGAAGCACAGCGCAAAAGAGGGAAAAAAGAAAAAAAAAGAGAACAAAAAAAGTGTCATAGTAAGTTTGTTAAGGAATCCGGTAAGTTATAGGAAGCAAAATCAAATGCCTGGTGCTTACACGACGGCATGTTTTACAGGGGAGAAGGAAACTGTGCAGAAAATGCATGGGCTTTTATTGTTGGTTTTCATTGCCTGTATTGTGGTGGATGCTTTATGCTAGGGAGAGCAAGTTTAATTGAACCAGATCGCTGATTTCATATAGTAGGGGGCATAGGGTGTGTGTGTGTGTTTGTTTTGTTTTGGGTTTTTTCCGGAGTTAACTGTTTCGGGGACCAGAGGCAGGCAGGACTGGGCTCTGCAGCCTCCCAGTTTCGAGGCAGCAAATAAAATCACGTTACATAAAAACAAACACCGAGCCCAGTTATCAAAGCCTCAATCTCTCTCTATTATTTTCCCTTGTATTTGGTGCTTTTTTTTTTTTTTTTAAATCACATCTGTCGTTCCCAGCCTTTCCCAGGACTGCAAAGCAAAGCGGACAGCTTCCATGTGACCACCTAGCAAAGGAGGCATTTTCTACTGGGAAACTTTGGAGCGGTTTTCTCCCTTCCTTTCCTTCTGAGAGCTCAGAAAAAAAGAAAATGTGCAATCTTCCCAGTGATTAAAGACTCCAGTATTTGTCTTCAAACTTATCGGGCTTATCCAAACTTTTGTGTGTGTGTGTGTGTGTGTGCGCCCGTTCCCCCCGCGCCCCCTCCTTCTGTGCATTTGTAAAGTAGCCCCATCTAGCAATGATAAATATCCCTGTTGATCACTTGATTGATTACCTCTCGGAAAGGTCACGCGGGCTTGCAGTAATTTCCTTTTGCCTAAGGCTCCCTTTTCACTTTTACTCCCGCACGACAGCTCCAAGTATACAGGATCTTGATTTTTGATTTTTAACCCCTAAATAGCTCCCCGAAAACAATGCGTTGGTGAAAAGAAGGAGGAAAATCAGCCGGCGGGTCCGCGCTGCCCCAGCCCTCGCCGCGCTCTCCCGGGGCGGGTTTGGGGAGGGAGAGCCTCCCTCCCTTGCTCTCCTGCGGGCTGCGAATTCGGATTTAAACAACCAGACAAGCTATTAATTTACCCATGCTACCCAGGGTCCTGAACCCAATTAATTTCTAATAATTACAGCCCAAGGGGGCTGGAAGGATCCCTCTGCCTCTTTCTAGCCTTGCCACTTCGCGGCACCGAGGTCAGCATATAATAATAAAGTGTATATTTTGAAAGTGATCAGCAGAACAGTGAGTTATTGCAATGAATGAAAATTGTTTCCATTTTGGCTAATTGAGCCCGTGGCTGAAAAGCTGGAGTTCTGAGACTAAATAAAGAGGACTGTTTCATTTCAACGTGTGACTGGAAATCCCTGCGTTGCTTTTCGGTCACCCAGCAAGAAGCTTAATTTCTTAACTGCAAACTTGAAATCAAGCGTTGGGTAAACAGTATTAATAATTGCATTACAATGATTAAATTAATCTTACTGGTAGCTAGGAGAATATAGATTGAGGTTGAATAACACGATGTAAAGTTCACTGCACAAAGACAATGGCACGACAAATACCTCGATGAAGAATTCCAACTTTTCTCGAAGTCGGCTGCAGGGCTTGTTCAATTATAATGTAAGGAAGAGAAAATTTCCTGTTACGGGGAACGCACTGAAACCTGTGTGTCAGGGGGTGCTTTTGGTCTCCAGCCTGTATTAGAAATATATTTAATTCCACCCCTCCATCCGTGAAAAAACTCACAAAACCAAAAACAAACAAACAAACAAATCAAACACTCCCCCCCCAACTCCCCAAATTTAAATATTTCTGGCCGTGGACCTGCTGAAAAC
>NW_010537611.1:0-9916 GCF_000687285.1 Phaethon lepturus | reverse complement strand
GGCCGCGCCTTCTCCCGCGGGGCGTCCGCGGGGCAGAGCGCTTCTCCTGTTTCCTCCCGTTTGCTACCTGTAACTTTACTCCACAGATAACCTCCCTCCCTCCTGGATGTTCCTCTCGTTCAGCGCATATTCACCTATTTCAGTAGTGCCTTTCCCCCACCTTCAGCCGGCCTCCTCGCCGTTAAGAGCATCTGTGTAACTCGAGACTTCCTATTTAAGCCAAAAGTGCCGTTGAGTTGACAACCTACATAGTTAGATCGTCACTGGAGAGGAGTTACCTGAGGAGAGTTCATGCATTCCAGGTAAATTATTGTCAGGTCAAGAAACATATTCCCCACGTGATAGCATGTTTCAGAGAACATTGCATATAATGTGGCATCCAAGTGCAGCGATTCCCACCACACATTGACCACCCTGAACTTCACCCATGTCTCCCTCCTCCAGTCTGTTTCAAACCAGATGTGAGAAGTTCACATGGGCTTTTTAAGCTAGAGAAGAATGAGAAGAAACGGTGGAGGAAATGTGAAATAGCAGCTTAGGTGCTGAAGGTAGAAGAAGAAAAAAGAAAGAAGAAGAAAAAATCTCAGACATCTTATGACTGCAGGCTAGAAGAAGGTGATGTCAAACATGAGTATAAGCCATTATGAGTGGCCTGTTTGCTTTCATTATAATAAGAAACTTAGTCTTTGACATTCTAGTTTTCACATGTTTAGGAGACAATAGTGTGATGACCAAAAGCTATGCATAATTTTCTCATAACTCTCCCTTGACAGAAGTCCATCAGAGAGTATGGGCTGGCTGCAAAAACTATAAAGTTATCAATCTGTGTTTGAATACACTGTTTGATCTGTAGTGCTCGTTGACCTCAATAGCTACTAGCATTTACACTAAAAATTGCTTCAACTTTGCTTGAACTCAAGTTACACCTAGAGAGATGGCAAGTATTTAACATCAAACATCACATCAACACAGCACAACTCTATAAATATAGAAGCAAAATAATGACTTAGCTAATAGAAACTGTAAGGATTTTTAACCAGGGTGATTGTCTCTAATGGAGTTGAATTTTGCTTGGATTAACACCTATGTCAATTCAATGTGATATATAATTTTTATGGACCGGGTTACAGACTCAGTTTCCTTTATCCGAAAGAAGAAATTACCATTTGCAATATTTGGAGTGGTTAGCATGGAGAAAAACATTTCAACTTCTGTGAATCCATAGAAGTGTCAGGGATTCATATGTCTTATAGAAAAAACGTGCCTTTATTTTCAAGACTGAAAAAAAAAAATTATTGATTGCACCTTTTCTGCAAGCTCTGGATGCTATCTCATTTCATCCACAGGAGAAATATGGAAAGCGATACAAGCTGCCAAGGTAAAATTAAATCCTCGATTTGTTTTCTTCCTTGAGCTTAAGCTGAAAAGGGGAAAAACCAGCAATCTCTTCATATTGGTAAAAAATTTAAGAAGTTAGATATACTACAGAAGATAAGTCATCAATACATTTACAAGTGTTACTTAAATAAATATAAAAAGGGAGACTTCATTATTAAGTCACACGTGCTAAGTAATAGTTTAAACTGATCCTTGTAACTCAGGTATTCTTCTCAGACATTTTCTTGCAGTTAGAAAAATGATAAGGGTAATTGAGTGAAAGGCAGAAATTGTTACTTGGCTTAAAAAGACCATTTGTAAAATGTATCCTACTTTTAGGTCACCTTCCAACAATAATAATGTAGAGAAGAGTGCATTTTGGTTTGGGAAAAAGTCTAATTTGCCATTGGAAACAGAGAAAAAGTTTATTACCATAGGCTGTAGTGTGATGTGGCAAAAGCTGCTAAAAAATTACATCGAAGTTTTTGCTTTGATGCATATGAAAGGAGCAAGTTGTATCCATTAGAGGATCTGATCAGAAAACTCACATTTAAATCACTAATCAGAATATTCACATTTGTTTATGAACACTGAAAAACACTGAAAAAATCAACACTTTATTACATATTTCCTCCTGTATTGGTTGTTTTCTTATTTTTGATTACAGTCTGGTCTTAATTATTCTAACTGCTATCCTTATGTTAAGTAGCTCGATGCTTCACACCCTAATTAGCTACTGCAGTCATAATAATCTTGTTTATTTAGAAATGCCCTTGCTGTCAAGCCTGGGCAAGGCCAGCTATTGATTCTTTTGAGATAATAATCAAAAGTTATTTGTTTACAATCTTCATTCACCCAATTCCCTGAAATGGATGTTATGATATTTTAACCCAGTTAGGAGCTGCTGAAAATGGATTTGGAATGGTACTGGTGCCAAACCTTAAATGATAGTATTTATGGCATAATGAAGTACTGGTTTCAACTTTGCAAAATTAGTTTAATTGTAATCTTTGAAAACATCATCCAACTTGCCTCTGATTTGTGTTCCATCTCCCCAGGAGCGTGGCTGTTTCATTGGCCGAGGCTTCTGCTTTCTGTGCAGGGAATGCTGTGGCATCACAAGTGAGAGACTGGGCTTCTGCATCGGCACTGCTCTTTCTCACCATGCCTTCCCACTCAGCTTAGATGAACTTGACCTCTGAGGAACTGATGTTTACAGTTGCACATAACATCTTTTTGAAACAAGATACCCTTTTTGTGGTGGGTTGACTTTGGCTAGATGCCAGGTGCCCACCAAGCCGCTCTATCACTCCCCATCCTCAGCTGGACAGGAGACAGAAAACATAATGAGAAGCTCATGGGTTGATATCAGGACAGGGAGAGATCATTCACCAATTACCGTCACAGGCAAAACAGACTCAACTTGGGGAAATTAATTTAAATTATTGCCAATCATATCAGAGCCGTGTAATGAGAACTAAAACCAAATCTTAAAACACCTTCTTCCCACCCCTCACTTCTTCCCAGGCTCAACTTCACTCCCAAATTCTCTACCTCCTCCCCCTGAGCAGCACAGGGGGACAGGGAATGGGGGTTGTGGTCAGTTCATCACACATTGTCTCTGCCGCTCCTTCCTCCTCAGAGGGAGGACTCATGCTCTGCCCCTGCTCCAGCGTGGGGTCCCTCCCACAGGAGACAGTCCTCCACAAACTTCTCCAATGTGAGTCCATCCCATGGGCTGCAGTTCTTCACAAACTGCTCCAGCCTGGGTCCCTCCATGGGGTGCCATCCTTCAGGGACAGATGGCTCCAGCCTGGGTCCCCCATGGTGATGTACAGCAGAAAATGAGACCTTTCGCTAAGTATCTTGTGACACAGAAGGCCTGCTTACTTTGTATGAACTCGCATGCCTTACTAATCACCAACCTCCGGAGGAGGAGCTGAAAAGAGGGACTTCAAGGATTGATAATGGAACAACTTGCTACAAGGAGGCACTGATATGAAATCAGCAAAATCCCCAGTAACTGGGGGAAAGGTGAAGGCAGCAGCGGGAGGTCACGACCACCAACTCAACTGAGGGACTGTGCAAATTGCTCCCAACCCCGACCTGCCAAGAGCATGGGTGCTGATTTACATAGCAAGTGAGGGTAATTTAAATATAACTGCCCAATAGCAAGTGTTACGGTAATCACTAACCAGTGAGCGTAGATTTAGGCAGGTTTTTACTAAACAAGTAACAAGATAAATAGGTAGTAGTTCCTTTGTGTGGTGTGCTAGCTTTGTGGAATACCACCTAGCACCAATATCTGTGCAAATATGCAATAATAAAATACCTCTACTCTGTGTGTATATTGGCATGTTGCAGACTGGGCATACGACTCCACTTTTGGGATAACACCACAAGTCCTGCCAGCAAACCTGCTCCAGCCTGGGCTCCTCTCTGTATGGGTCCACAGGTCCTGCCAGGAGCCGGCTCCAGCGTGGTCTTCCCACGGGGTCACATTCTCCTTTGGGCATCCCCCTGCTCCAGCGTGGGGTCCTCCCCAGGTGCAGGTGGAGATCTGCTCCAGTGTGGAGCTCCATGGCTGCAGGGGCACAGCCGGCCTCACCATGGGCTTCCCCAGGGGCTGCCGGGGAACCTCTGCTCCGGCGCCTGGAGCCCTCCTGCCCCTCCTCCTGCTGCTCTGACCTGGGGTCTGCCGAGTTCTTTCACATCTTCTCACTCCTCTCTGGCTGCAAATGCTGCATACTGTTTTGGGGTTTTTTTCCCTTCTTAACTCTGTTCCCCCAGAGGCGCTACCACCATCACTGATGGGCTCGGCCTTGACCAGCGTTGGGTCCACGCTGGCATTGGCTCTGTCGGACATGGGGGAAGCTTCTCGCAGAAGCCACCCCTGCAGCACCCCCCCTACAAAAACCTTGCCACAAAACCCAATATACCTTTTATGGCTTAACTAAACCACAGTATTTAGGATCCATTATATTAGAATGGAACAACAAAGCTTCTGTGGCTGTTCGTGATGTGTCTGTTTGTCCCTTTGGCCTGGAGATGTTCAGTTTCAGTGACGGGATGGAACTGGAAATGCATGATAAAGCTCCTCTCCCCTTCCAGCTACCTCAGGTTTTTGCTTTAGATTCTAATTGTGATCATTTTACACATTCAGTCTCCTTTGGCTGAACTCATCAAGTGTTAATGTAGGTCATTAAGGGTCATTAATTTCTGACAAATCTCCAAGGTAACCAGGTTAATGTGCTAACAGTTGTTGATATTTTTTCTTACAACCCAAAATCTATTAGTCCTGTATTTCAGAGAAATAAATACTTTTCTACGTTAGAGTAGGTCACAATACAAGCATAACAATTAAAACCATACACATTTCATTGGTGGTGTAGGGTTAGTGGTTGGACTTGATGTTCTTGAAGGTTCTTTCCAACCTTAATGATTCTGTGATTCTGTGATTCTTATTTTCTTCATTATCTGAGCCATGTTTGTTGACCTAAGAGAAATACGATATATATATTTTATTCTCACTTGGCTTTGTTGTAAGACGTGAACAGATCTTCAGACATGCAGATCCTTCTGCAAGTCTGATAAAACATGAGAGAAACTAGTTACACTAATTCCTTGGACAATTTGGAAGAAAAAAATGTAGCAGCATTTTCAGAAGAGAGCTGTATTTGCAGGGGTGGAAAATGACAGATCATAACCCCCCCAGGAAACAGAGATAAATGGAACAAACAAGCGGGATGAGATTTGATTGCACATTAAGATCAAAGTCTTTACCAAGCTATTGCCCTACTGTTATCATTAAACCATAATGGTCCTCACATTCATAGGCCATCCTGATTTCACCATGCTGCTGCTAGTATTTTTTTACCAGGATCCTTTCATAAAATTATTTGCAATTATGTCATATCTGAAAGCCAAGGCTTTGTGTCAAGGCTAAATTTATTCATTGCCAGTTTGTATCCAGTTCTTTTTGACCAACACTGTCCTTTAACTTAACATGCTCTTCTCACCCCCTAGTATTTCATCTGTGATGTATTTATAGAGATCCCTTCTCAACCTTCATTAGATAACGCAAGCCAAGAACAGTTAGTCTCCTCTTGTTAGACAGTCACCAGTGCCCTGATAGTTTTAATTCCCCTTTGCTCATGTTCCAGTCAAAATTCAACATACTTAAGTAATGTTGACCAGAAATGCATATGGTATTCCAGATGAAGTCTCACAAGTCCTTTCTGCAAGAAATATTTATTTTGGATATATTCTCACCTGCAGTGTTCTAGGATCCTATTTGTCTTTTTGAAAGCTACATCACATCAGAAATTACAGTGATTCTGCTGTTGAGTAGCATGTGTGGGTCTTTCTCATGTCCTGATGGTCTCCCACAGATGAGGTTCTGTTAATAACAGAAATACTGACCTATCACCAGGTGGATGATCTTTCATTTTGCACTGTTGAATTTCATCTAGTCACATAAACAATCCTGTCTCTAGTTTTCGAAATTTTCCCATATGATGTTTCTTTATTGTAAAAATGCTGCTCAGCTCCTAGTCATTAGTGAAAGTCAGTAGCTCACTAAGTGCCAGTGTAGTTAATGAAAATACTAAAGTCAGTCCCAAGACGGATCTTTGAAGAACTCCACTAGCAAGTTTCTTTCAGTGTAACAATTCCTTTAAATTATTTTCTGTTGTCTTCCCCCTAGCCAGGCCCATCGCCACCTTTTATTTCTTGTTCTAATCCTTGTCTGCATTGGTTTGGTAATGCCTCGTATGGTATCAGAAACTTTGTTTAGATAGGGCACGATTAAATATACTAAATTTCTTACACTAACTTTATATCACATTCAGACACACATGCATAAACCCCTCTGTTCAGTTGAAGCATCCAGGTCTGATATAGTAACCTGATTATATTTGGGGTTCTTATGCTGAATTACTACTTGGTTAACAGTTAATTTTCATAAAATTGTACTTGTATATAAATCACAACTTGAAGAGTGTTTATATTTTCGTGTACGGATAATGCAACTCTTACAACAAGTGCTTCTTTATAACAATTTTAATGTTTCAATTACATTTGAATAAGTACTGAAATGCTCAAATTGCTACAATATTGTTTTAAAATTTCTGTAGATACTCAAACATCAGGAACACTACTTTGTATTTCAGGCTAACTAAATTGAGTTAAGATTCCATTCTGATTGGACTTACCAGTATAAATCCAGTAATTGGAGTTGAAAAAAGGATCTAAAACAATTAAGGTCAATTTCTCAATACATATATACTTTTTGGAAGGTAATTGATTAGGTGATTAGTTTAACTTTTATATAGATTTCTTTAGCCTAATAACTGTGTGATTACGTTTAATGGCCTATTCTCATAGTCCTTAGGCTGCATTTGCGTCAATGCTAACATTTTAACTATGTGTAAACGGTTAATCACAAGGAAAGCAGGTCTCATGAAAATTAAAACAAAGAAGAGTTAAGAGCAGGGACTGAGATATTAAAGAGAACAGAGAAGATATCTTAACCTTGAGCGTAGGGACAGACTGGCAGGAATGCTCTAACAAGGGTGATAAGAAGGAACTGCTTGGCTGAACAACAGAAGGGGCAAACATCCAAGGAGAAGAAATTACCCTCAGGAGACCTGTGACCATAAAAGGGAAAAAGGAGTAGGGGGCTACCTCCCCAAATGACCACCGATGGCCACCTGAGACCCCCGCGCATGTGTAGTGTAGTTTTGCAACACCAGCATTACGTAAATGTAGTAGATAAGCGAGGAGGCGGTGATTTCTTGGAAAATGTGTGAATATTCATGTCTTTAAGGTATATAAAGGATGAACTGTTTCAGCACATGCATGTTAGGAGGAGACATCTCCCATGCATCCAGTGCTGCAATAAAGACGACTGTTTAATAACACTTTGATGTTATTGAGTTTAAATTTCTTTAACTTTTTTGAATCAGAGTGTAGCTGTTCCTGACTTCTTCCACTGAAAATTACTCCAGATTTGGGCTCATTGTTATAAATGCTCTATTAAATTACCTCTTGCTATATTAGAGCTTTGAAAATGTCAAATCAGAAAAATAATTCCATATTGTACATTTAAGCATGGAAAACTAGGTTAGGAAAGGTTTAATTATTTACACAGAGAAGGACATCAGTCAGGATGAATTGATGTCACCCCTCCTCTCTAATGGATCTACCTGCGTTATTTTTGCTCGTTAGACAGTGGAGTTAAATAGCTGTGATGTGACCTTGCCGTAACAGTTAGCTCTGTGCTACACAGATGGAAACAGAGCAGGTTTTTAATTGGGATGAGGTAAGTAAGTTCTCTGCCCACGTTTCGTCAGGGCTAGGACCTGACTTGCTGAGCTGGTTATGTGGCCCGTAACCACAGCCCTTCCCCACAGGAAGGACTCGGCAGTGGAACAACAAAGCTGGGTAATGTAATGACATGCTATTCCATGGCTCGCAAAGCATGAACGACAGCATGTGGTTTTCTGCGACACTCACCTCGCTGTGTGAAGTGATGATTCCTCCTTTTGCTGCTTACGGATGGCAGAAAGGTGGGGAAAGGTGTGCGTTGCAAGGTTGTGGAGGATCGAGGGGATGACCCTTTCCGTTGAATCAGGCCATTTCCAAAGCCTTTCCATTGCGAGGCCACTCTTGGAAGTGCTAGCTACTTGCTACCTCACCAGAGTATTTTTTCACTTCAAGAGTAGGCAGTATTGCGCCTTCTTTTCTACCACAGTTATTTTATGCTTACAGTTTTTATCAAGATTAATCTATTAATAATATTTCCTGTAATTGTGAGCGGCGATTTCCTGCTTCTGGTATTTCTGTATTGCCCACTTCCCCTACCTCCTTCACAGCCTGTCCTTGTCAGAACTCTGTTCTGCTCTTGGTATTAGCCAAAATACCTACTTTCCTCAACCCTAAATTTGACATTAACCAACATGAAAGGGAGAGAAGGGGACTATTTAATTTCCTATAACCGATAACAAAATACAGACATTGCAAACACTTTTATATCTTGTAAGGTTTATTAAAATAGAGACGATAACCCTTTCTAAATGTCAAACACATTACAAAGCTTGTTTACATCACGTTATTACCACTGGTTATTTTTCAGATGAAACAGCATTGTAGATCCCTTTTTTCTGGTAGCATTGTAAGGTTGTATGCACAATGAGCACCACAAATGCTGTCTACGCTTCTGAGCAGAAATGTGAGACTTGACTTGCGTCATCACTCACATTTAGAGGCTCACTTATCAAGTGGGATACCACCCAAGACCTTGAGATATGAGCAAATGTCTATATTTATCACCAACAGCCCATTTTCCACAAACTCCTGCCACATGATGTCATAGTGTGGGCTACATCTCTAAAGACTTGTGCACCCATACAATGAATAACATTTTAATAAGATTTTAGCATAACAGTATAGCAGACGCAATTGAGCTCTCTGAGACACAGCCTTTGTTTTATGCAGTGTATTCACACCTCAGAAGTTAAGTGTGGATACACTTTCTCTCCTATTTATGTTAGTGGTACACTTAGGTTTGAACAAAGTCGGCAGTCTAGTTAATACCAACATTTAAGCCATCACAAAGCAGCTGGCATCAGGAGAAAAACAAAAAGAGACTGTGAATGGGAAAGAGCAGAACTGGTTGTTTTGGCAGTGCTGTTGTCTTGTGACATCTTTACAGGTTCATTAGCTATACCCTGAATAAGTTACCTGCGATTTGGTAATTTTATGAAACGAATGATACGATATGATATGATCACCTGCAGGCAACAGAGGATAAAAGTGATGATTCAGAAATTTCCAGCTTATATGTATTTATTCTCTGTATTGGAAGATCCTGGATATATGTTTCTATTTTTGTATTAATTTTTTAATTTTGTCCTTGATATACCACTTCAAATTATTAATAACAATTAAACATTTAATTTTCCAATCATGTACAAAGAGCTATTCATTCATTAAATACTTCAGCCAGAAATATCTTTGGCTGAAGGGCTGTTTTGTTGGCATAAATAAAAAGCGTGGAAACGCTTATTCAGTGTCATTCAATACATCATTTAATGAGGAGCTTCTCCTCCCTCCTTCGCTAACAAATGTTCCTGGTGATGTAATTAATTTGTTCCTTCTATGTCAATCATGTATCTACTACATATTAAAGTTAAAAGTAGTTCCACTTTCAGGCATCTAGGTTTACATCAGTGAATACCACTGTTGTTCCACAGCTGTTTTTGTGATCATGTTTTGCTGTCCAAACAATCTAAAAAATTCCTGGAATGTGCAGCGTAATCAGTGATAACAGTCACATCAGGAGAAACTTTAACCACAGGAGATGTTTACACTTTATTACTACAGAGATTATTTTGAGATCTATTCTGTATTAGCAAAGGACTGTACATTACCCTATAATCACAGAATCATTAAAGTTGGAAAAGACCTTTAAAATCAAATCCAACTGTCAACCCAACACCACCATAACCACTAAACCACGTCCTGAAGTACCACATCC
>NW_010537610.1:1964-19506 GCF_000687285.1 Phaethon lepturus | reverse complement strand
TTTTGTTGTGGTGTTTTTTGGTGGGGTTGTTTGTTTTCTGTTCGTTTTTTTAAATCTGAGGTATAATTCAGCGATTTACTTGGCTTTTGGGGAGGGAAAGGGGTGCGGGCAGACCGCCATTAAGCGATTTGCCAGCCTTGCGGGGGCGGCGGGCCGGGCAGGGGCATGTGTGCCACCTGCCTGACTGGAAGGAGCTTATCCGGGCACCTTTGCTCCTCCGCCGCTGTGAAGCCCGGCTCTGCCTGGTAGAGAGTTTGTGTATGCTAATGGTACGTTACAGCGGCTTACATCCGAGTTCCTTGTGGCCTCCTTAATGCCTGTTCTTGGCTTTTTTCTTAATACAAAATACAGTACCTTCCTCCCCCCCCCCCCTTAAGTCCCCTTTAAGGACTTTGAGAAGTCCTTAAAGCCCGGAGGGACTAGGGCGGTGGGCATCCCTGGCCCGCGGAGGGTGCAGAGGGACCCATCCTTTCTTACATACCACGAGCAGTGTTTAGGGTCCCCATCACTCTTCCAGTTGTGGCCACGTCAAAAACCCTGGCTGATGTGCCTCGAAGGTTGAGGTTCGTGGTGCTTGGCTGTCTTGGGTCTCATGTTAGGCCAGGACCTCCTCTAGATCCTGCTGTCACTGGTGGTTGGACTAAGCTCACTGCCAGGGTGGTGAGGATGCAGCCACTAACGCAGGTGTGGGCCAACATTAACCGCAGAAACGACTGGGAAAAAGCTGGAGGAACTCGACAGACTGTATGAGCCCTTTCTTCTTCAGGCAGGTTGTGTTGATAGCTTTGTGATGTTGAATTTGGACCCAGCAGTTCCTTCTAAATACGAAAGCAGTCCTTTTACCGGAAAGGAAAATGTTAATCCCTCTTTAAAAAAAAAAAAGGGAGTTTAGGCGGTGAGTGAGTTGGCTTTCCTCTTGCTGTTGAGGAAATGATTCCAAATTCTTGCAACACGATTACTGGGAAAAGGCAGTCTCAGCGCCCACAACCAGTATCAGTGTAGCTCTGAACTGATTTCTTTTTTTCTTCATCTTATGCCAAGTAAGACTCGCAGACTTCTAGACTGTGTCTGGTTTGAGCTTTCATCCCGATTACTAAGCTGGCTGTAACAAACTCTATGGAGTAAGGGCTTATTAAAAATTAATAGCTAAGTGAAGTTATTCTGGAAAATTTTATCTTTAGCTATTAAAATACAACACGCTGTCAGGTTAAGTTGTTTGACATGGGAAGGTTTGGAATCTGTATGTCAAAGGCTGGAGACACCCATGTAATGAAATATTCTGTAGCACTTCAAAAGACAAAAGCAGTGGAAGAAGCACCTGCCAGCCGTTGTGTGTGCGTGTCATCCTCTCAGGCCTGTCCTGGAACAAATAGAAAATTTGACTGAGTCAGAAGCTTAAGATCAAGTCGCTAATTTGTCTGCAATCTGAAACTGAAGCGGAAATATTTGAAAGATCCAATGCTTAGTCTTACAAAGTATTACTGAACAGTGGATCCTCTGGTTGTGGGACTCTGCGGATGGAGAACTGTCTCCCTGTAAACAGCCCTTCCCACCCACTGCAAGAGGAAACACTACCCAAACCCATTAACCCAGTGCAAAATCACATCACCAGATAAGGGACATCAGAAGATAAGATAGTGTCTTAGCATTATCTTAAATTCTTGGTAATTTACTTTTTACAAGTCTTCGTCCTGGTCCCCTGCTGAATTTGAATAAATGTCTTCATGACATTTTTAAAGCAGGGCTAGATCTAGTTAACTTAAAAATATGACTGCTTAACTGCCAAATACTCATGGAAGATAATGTGTGTTGCAACACGGGGGAGGTAATGGCTGGAGTCATTTGAGGTACTTCAGTATCTCTTTGGGGAGGGTGGGAAGGACGCTATTCTCCTGAGTTTGATTGCAATATGTTGCAGATACTTTCAAGATGACTTGATCAGTATTTACTCTCCCTCTTTAACTATTTCCTAACTGGGAGTGTGCAACAGGCTGCCTTGCAAATTTGTCCCTGACTTGAGTTAAAGTAGATGTCGGTTTTTGCATTGAATCCTTTGGAAGGAAGGTACTGCCACTTTGAGCATTCTTTTTGCTCACTGAGAAAATGAGAAAAGCTGTAGGCATTGGTTAAAATAGTCTTGTGTTAGCATTAGAACAGGCCCTGCTGTTGTGGTTTTGGTTTATGATCCTTTATATAATAATAATGCGCTTTTTCCTAGAGGACTCTTAAGTACAAAATGTAGAGTGTCACACAATTGATTAGACCATTTTAAAGCTAGCTGTGAATTTATTGGGAAGTTTTTGTTGTATCTTGGATATGCCTGTAGAAATGTGGGACAAAACACTCTTACAAGTAAGAGTGGAACAGGAAGATTCGTTATTAAAGAATTTTCTGGTACTGTCTAGTTCTGCAAGTCATTATAAGGATTTAAATTAGCCACAGCATTAAGGAAAGCACTTGCCAACTTGAATTTCAATTGGGTTTTGGACTACCAACCCTTAATGTCTGGTTGCAATCTAACTACACCATAAATTATTCCACTCCGTGGTAACGTAGTATGGCAGTCCTGAGCTGTTTGGGAGCTGCGTACTTATTTTGCTAGGCAGAGCATTAGCAGTTTCTTCAGGCTGAAGCTTCATCTTGTTGTCTCATGGACCACGGTGAAAAACACTTGTGTACTAGACGCCTTTGTCTACCATAGGGATGGTCTTAAGGTGCATTTACCAAGGTTTTGGCTTCTTCCATTAAAAGTGACTACTTTGATACTTATGTTTCTTGCTAGGACAAGAGCAGCTGTGGCACAGAAATCACATCCTATTAATTAGGTTTACATACCTGTGTCTCCCTAAAATGTATTATAGTTTCTTTTTTATTGGTTGAACTGTGGAAACCGTACTAGATACTCCAATAAAATAATTCTCAACAGGGCCAGAAATACTTATGCATTGCTGAGGATTAGCATATAATTAAATCCAGAAGGGCCTTAGAGCTTTAAATCAGGTTAGCTTTACTGCAATTTGAATGTGCACAGTGTATTCAGTGTCTATATAGAAACTTAATACGAATCATAAAGCTTTTTGCTAAAATCTTTCACATGACATCTGAAATGTACATGAGTTAAAGTTACTGTTTTCCTGTGCTCTCTGGCAGCAAGCATTGTAAAGGAAATGTCAAATTTCTGTCTTTGCCTTCCAGTTAACTTGCAAGTTGGCTGTATTGAGCAGTGTGATTTTTTTTTTTTTTTCCCCTTTTCTTTCATGGCACAGTAACAGTAACTAGTCTTTATAGGTGGGGTTTTTCCTCTTTAGAGGGTAAATAATTAGGATTGGTAACTGGGAATGCCAAGGCACCTACCAAAGCCCTGTTTTCTGTTTGAGGTGCTATGAATATTGTGATACTCATGTGCTTGGAGATGACGTGTTCTATGCTATTCAGTATACAAAATCACCTGCATTTTCTCCAAAACAGCCAAGGCGGATTTGGAAGGAGGAAAGCCATCAGCAGTGAGTCAGCTACGTGGAGTGGCCACTGCAGTATTTGCTGTGTTTTCTATGTAGCTGATAATTAGTGAGCCCAAGGGTTTGGGAGTGAGAACGCTGCTGTTCAGCTCCTGTTCTTTCAGTTGACTGGAGTCCAAAAGGCTACAAAGACTAATGCCTGACGGCTGCTTGGTGGTGTGTAAATCGTGAAGTCTTGCCTGTTGCTGAGCTCTGCTTCCCTTGGGGCCCGTCGGCAAGCAGAGGCTGAGCCGGGCGGTGAGCAGGAGCTGCCCGGGTTCAGCTCCGCAGGTGGGACATGGGGCTGAACCTCCTGGTTGGAACTGGTGGTGGTGGTAGCAGCAGCTTTGGGTCTTGCAGACAAGTAGGGTGTCAGCTCTCAGTGATCTAACATGTTCCACCAGTACTAAGTCATCAAAAATTGAAGTATGCTTTAACTTCTAACGTTACTGTCTTAATAAACATCAGAATTACAATCTTTAAACCCAAGCTTTGGTATCTTCTCTAGACTGAAGCCAACCATATTGCTGGTGAGGCGTTTTATGTCAGTTTAAAAACTGAATTGATGTTGTACTTTGCATGAAACATAAGGTTTTAGAAGTAGATCATTCTTAATGTTTAAATTATTTTGTCTTAAATTACTTAAGCTGCTAAACAGATTAAAAAAGAGGTTTGCAGCTGGAATATACTTCCTCCACAAAGTAAGATGAACTACAGCATTATCAGCAATTCCTTGATAAAACGGAAAAATAATGCGTGTTGTCCTTGACAAAAAATGTTTTATGTTGTAGGAACAGAACCGCAAACACAAATAGCCTTTTTCCGCGTGTGTCGTGTCCCATCCCCGTCCCCCTCCCCCCAAATACCGTAGCTGTAGCTCTACATTCTCTTTCTGTTTTCTAGGGTTGGCATGGCTTCAAATCTGCAGACTAACTTGAAAAAGAGCGAGCAGCCTTACTGGGCTGTGCTCAAGTCGTCTGTTCAGACTTGAGCCTCATTCCTGAGATTCCTGGCTTCCGAGGGTTTCTCTGGGCGAAGCGATGAAATGCCAGATTGAATAGGCTCGCAGGGCGAGGGCTGTGGCCCCTCTTTATTTGCGCAGCAGTAAAGGTTCAGTGACTGCTGTTGAATGAGAGCAGGAAATTTCCTGTGTTGATACTGCAGCCCGAGTGCTCTCGACGGTTCTGCCACACACTGCCCCGAAGAAAAGGTGTGGAATATTCCTCCGAGCTCGCATCCGAGCAGGAGGGCTGCCTATAAAAGTGCGCTTGTTCTAGCTCAGCATCTTTAATAGGAGAGGTTCAGAAGGAAAACCTGAAAAGAAAAACCCTCAAAACAAACACAGCTACAGCTGACACAGTAGAAAGGAGTCTCTGGGCTGGAGGTGGTGACTGTACGTATACATAAATACATGCTGGTGGACATATATGGTATGTTGTGTCCCTGAAGACTGGTGAGTGAGAAGATAGGTATGTGTCTAAGGAATTAGTTTCTGGGTGAGGCTTTTCTGAGACTCCTTTCTCACCAGCAACCATTTGGCCAAGCGTTAATGATCCTCAATCCTGCCCTCACTTGCCCGAGCTCGGTGCGGAGATGCGCTAGCCAGGCAGCAGCTCTCGCCGGCGGCCGGGCAGCGGGCTGGGCTCTGGCCAGTTGACCGCCGCAGAGCGGTGCGGGTGGCTAGTTAACGGCACGCTGCTCTGCAGTTGGTCTCTCCAGGGCAAATAACTCTGCCCCGGGGCTCCAGGATAAATAACGTGGCCCTGGGGCTCCAGGATGGAGGCACTGTAATAACAGCGCAGGAGATAGCTGGGGAACAATTAGCAGTAGAAGATGCTTATTGGTAGTCACTGCAAACAGAGCTGAGCTCGAATGAGTAGTTAACTGCCGGTCAGCTCAGCTCGCTTAGATTTCGTTCTGATGTGTCATTTACCGCTGAAGACAGCTAACTGTGTTTTGAAGAGCAGTTTTTGACAGCTGCCTCTTTGTTAGATTGACATCATGTAGGAAGATGAGCATTTGAATAAAATAGTCTTGTTCAACAAATTACCTTCTGCTACCTAGTTTGGTAACGCTTCATTCCCCATGTGTTACTCTTCATTTCAAAAACAACATTCCTGGGATTCTTGACTCCTTCCTTCCAATATAAGCTGTCCAACTGAAGTCATCTGTGATACGTTCACACCATTCCCCGCTCTGCTTTGTACAACAGCATGAGCTGTCTGTCAGTTAAAAACTTGAGGAATTTTTCTAATCCAGTTAATACTCTGCTCAGCCTCTGAGACCTTACAACCAATTAGTTCTAGATAGTTGGGAAATTGGTGATATAGTTAGCTGATAACCCCAAAACTCTCGAAAGCTGCATTCTTGTTGCCTATTCTGTGCTGTGTTTTAGGTTCATGAGAGAAAAATACAGAAATAAGGCTGTATGACTACGAAAACGCAGTTTAAGTTGCAAGCATGCATTTTTAAAGTTCAAGCCCTTATCCTGTTGGACCACTTAACTTTAAGTACCCTTCTAAATCAGAAATGCATTCTCCTCAGTAATTGAAGCTCAGTTAAGGCTAAACTGAATGGTGGCAGAGTGACTGGGATTTCCTAGAAAAAAGGAAACCTTTTTTCCCCAAAAAACCTGTTCCCAGATTCACCAGATAAAAATGAGATTTCTGACTTGAGATGTGTGTGTAACTCTGCACATTGTGACAGTTCTCAAAGAAAACCAGCATATCCCTTAACAGATCTGGAAGCAGAACATGCACAAAGTGCGATATTGGACCTAGATATGTTCCATCAGATTACTAGATTAGCTTTGATCTCACTGATAAAAAAATTCTTTTAAAAACATAAACATGTATTGTAAGGATATATTGGTTTACACATTGGTGAGGCCTTTCGTGACAGAGCTTGTGTGCCTGCCTACAGGACTGGGGTTCTTGCCTCCTGAAGTACGGCAACAAATGCTGTCATTTGAGGCAGGAGTTCCTTCCAAAAACTGGTGACATCCATGACAACTAAAGATGCTTTTTGCACTTGAAACAATTTTATATTAAATGTTAGAAGAATCAAACCTGGTTTATTTAAAAACTTCCTGAATTTTTCCATGAAAGAGCAGGTGTGACAAATCTGCTTTAAAGAAGCCTTTTTGGGGGTTAAGGATGTGTTCTCAAAGTCAAATCCCTGCAGGTTAATGCTGGGACTTAAACTTGGGCTGACCCAATTTCCCTTTCCTCGTTACTGGGAGCATCGCAAGCTTTCAGTGGGAGGTGGATCACTGGGGTGCCATCACTCTTAATTACTTGGGTAAGCTCTTGCTTTTGTAGGTGAGAAACAAAAGGGAAATGGGGAAATGAGCAACTGCAAGGAGTGTTCTGGGAGAACAGTGCTATTGAAGGAGAGGTGGTAGCTGGGTGCTGTTAGAGCTTCACTGAAAACCTTTCTAAACTTTCTGAATAAGCTTGAATGACTGCAGAAAGTGAAAAATATATAAACTAATAAAGATGATGTTTGTTTCCCTGCAGGGTCTCCTTACTATGACAATGTCCGCCCGCTCTCCTATCCAGATTCTGATGCTGTCCTCATTTGCTTTGACATCAGCCGGCCAGAGACTCTTGACAGTGTGCTAAAAAAGGCAAGTGTTTGAGAAACATTTGAGTACAGAACTGTTTGAGTAGCTTCTCTTTAAACCTCTGAAGAGTGGTGCCGTTTCCTGCATTGGAAACTTCAGTTTGTTTCTTTTAATGGAGGGATCGCAGGACTGAGCTCTGCACTGCTAGCATCTGAGATCATTTGTTTGAAAGGGATGAATGTTAATTGAAAAGAAAAACTCCCTAGTGGACAGTCAGGGGTGAAGTAAATTCTCATTCCTCAGCCCTTAAACAGCAGCGAATTGCTTAGGGTGGTGTGAGGTGCAGGGCTGGGTGCAGCAAGAAATTGTCTATCACATTATATTCATATAACAGACAGGATTGAGAAACTTTGCCATGTTGCAAAGACGGTTAAAACGTGCCTGCCAAGTGTTTGGACTTTTGCCATGGCTTTACGTAATTTCTCAGCCTTAAGTTAGAAGGAGCCAGTGACAAATGCCTCTGGAAGCCACCAGAAGACCTAGCAGTGGCATAGAAATGCAGTCCTGTGCCAAACTTCAGAATTTTTCACAAGCTCAGTGGTCCGAGATGCAGTGCCTGAGTTAAAACACTGAAATCGAGCTCCATGTTTGCAAGGTGGTCCTGGTCCTCTCCTTGGTCGCTGGGCGTGACTCAACTTTGCAGTGTTGTCTTTAAGGCTTAATGACCTGAAGTTCCTTTTTTCTGTCGCTGGGGCCAGTGATTCTTGTGTCACTGGGAATAAAGTGGCATACAGTGCTGTGAATAGTCTACAGAGAATACTTAGACTGTTCTCTCGGCTACTAACTGTGCCAACAAGCATCTAGAACTGTCTTTTTCTTTTTTCTCGCAGATAATGTTGGTCACTATGCTGTTGCTTCATTCTATAAGAGGTTTTTCTTAACACGCTTTTAAACCTGAATGATATCCTTGAGTTTTAGGGATTGGATGATCTGTTTAGATTGTGCTGCCAAATTTTTGGCTTGCTGGTGTTCTTGGAGTAAGCATGGCGGGGGTGGGGAGAAACCAGAAGAATATATCACAATTTTTGTTTAAAGGGCTTATTACTGGCTCACAATAGCTGAACTCTTGACAGATTTGTGTAGTTTTAGGTGTGAGGATGTAGCTGTGAGCCAATATATAGCGACGCTTATTTTGTGGTCACTCAACACCTGCCTCTGGCTCTGTCTGGAACCATTGAATGTGGTGGCTCTGGGTTTCACTGGTTCCTGTCTGCAGATGGCTATGGCTGGGTGTTTGCTGCTTGTGAGGAGTGACAGATCTGCAAACCTTTACTCATGTAGGTAAACAATATCAGTTCATTCTCTCTTGATTGGTAAGTCGGTGGAATTAATGAGTGTATGAGATTGTAAGATTTCATCCTTGGATCAGATTCTGCTGGAACTAATGCCTTTAGAAATTAGCTTGAAGGTAGATACAGCTATTACGTAAGAGCATTTCCATGTGAGATGCCATGACTTACTAAACTTCATCTTGTATCTCTTGCTGCTTTGGATTTAAAGATTCAGCTGCTCGAGTATAATAACCAAATAAAATTTTACAGTGGAAAGGTGAAATCCAGGAGTTTTGTCCGAACACCAAAATGCTTTTGGTTGGTTGCAAGTCGGATCTGCGCACAGATGTAAGCACGCTAGTGGAACTCTCCAATCACAGGCAGACGCCCGTGTCCTATGATCAGGTATGTGCCACATCCTTCTTTGTCTTCCACCCCTAAGTACAAGGCTCTTTTCTATCACTGTAGCTGTCTTTATGAACAACTACTCCCCCCCGTAGGCAGATGCACATACTCTAGTAGGTGCTGGAGGTCAATTTGAAAACTGTTATGAGGAAGGGCAGAGCCTACGCACAGCCTGGGTGCAGCAGAAAGTCATGCAGTTCCACAAAGCATGCTGTAAGCATCGTAGGATTGTAGCCTTATTGATCGCAAAGAGCCTTTTAAGTGAGTTGAAAATAAACTTACTGCTTTTCTGGGCCTGCAGAGGCTAAAACAGTAACTGAAATGTGACATGTCTTGCTATTTACTGATAAATTGGTAAAATTGTTGTCTTCAAACTTAAGATTTGAATCTTGTACATTTGACTTAGCGTCATGACAGGCATTGTATATAATCTGATCCCTTAAAAAGTCTATTTCTTGACATCTTCTGTGAAGACACCTTGTAGCTCTCTCTGAAGGTGGCAGCAAATCCAGAAATCATCCTAATTCTTGGCAGCAGTTCTCTGCTGCTGGGTAAGTGAGAAGTTTGGAACCAGGCATCAGGGGATAGAGAACCTGAGGTGAAAGGGAAAGGAATTGGGCCATGGGAGAGCAGAAGGTAGAGAACAGGGGAAAACTGGGCTCTAAGGTAAACTTCCCCTTATTACTCACATGTGTAGCATGCATTGCAGCTGAATCACAGGGGTGGTTTGAGAGACACCCTGCAGGATGTAAGAGTGAGAATGGTACCCGCAGAAGTAACTTTAGTGTGTATATCCTACACTGTCCAACAGTTCCTGATCTTTTATCTGCAACCCCAGGTTTTCCAAACCAATAGCTCCTAATATGTGATTAATAATAATGCAGCATACTTAAATTTGAAAATGCATAGGTACCACAAACCGGGTATCTTGATTAAAATATGACATGGAGTGTTGTACTGTGATGGCTTATGCTGCTTATGGCATTTTTCTACACTTCACGCAGTAAACACCCCTCCGTCCCAGCCAATTTTATATGATACTAAATGCCAATTGGAAGACAATTCATAAGTGTCCTTAAATCCTGCTTGTTGCAGAAGATGTCCTCTTGGTTACAACCTACCACTGTTGCATCTGTATGTATTCACGTTGTTCAGCCTTGGAGCTGTAATTTTCCATGCTATTTTTCTTGGAATGTTAAGCTTGAAATACTGTCTGCCGCTTACTACTTACGCGAGTTCGTGTATCACGGTTTTTGCAGTACTTCGATAATGTCAGCCAGTCTGACCCTTTTCTGTAAGTGATTAAAAAAATCTACTGATGGGTGGATTTGTCCTCTGGTGCTGAAGATTTGCACCTCTTCTGGTGTCACAGCTTAGCCTGTGCCTCTTAGGAACAGGAGTCAGCCGAAGACAAAGGGCTAAGCCAAAAGGAAAATCGTACGTGTCACAGGGAAGCCCGTACCTCAGCAAACTCCCGTAACTTCATGTGTGCTCTATGTTTAGACTGAGCAATGGTTGTATCTCTTGTGGTTGCCAAATCCCTGCTGGCACGAAGCAACCCAGCGCTCTCCTGCGCGACTCCCAGGGAGAGGTTCCCCGGAGCTGAGAACCACAGCTTGTTTTTAAATTCCCTTGCCTTGCTAAGCTGACATGGGGTCAGGGGGCTTCGCGGGGTTTTCCCCGCTCCCCTTGACTTCGCAGGGAAGCGTTGGGAGGCTGGAGCCGGCTGAGGACGGCCTGCCTCCAGTGCGCTAGCTGGTTTCCAGTCAGCTACGCATGAGCAAGCGTTTCTGAGGCTGAGGTACAGGCTGGACTTGGTTCCTGGGGGTTGAGCTGTTTAACCGTGCCAACTAGTCCTCCTTCATCAGTCGCTCCCCCTTACGACTGGCGAGAAGACGGCCGCGGCATGGAGGGCGCGTGCCGAAGGCCTGGGCTCACGTAGGTTAGTGCCATCGGCCTGGCACTACAGCGGGGGGGCTGGGCCGACTTGTGCCTGTGTCTCGGGCCCGCGAACGGCTGGGGAGTGGCACGTCGAGGGTGTGGTTGGATTTGGTCACTTGCTAAAAAGATTCATCCCTCAGAAGTAAAATTCCATCCGAAGAACTCCATTTTTTTTCCACACGATGCTGTATTGTCTTCCTGTAGCGAAATCCACAACAGGATACAGGCATATTGTCATCTGCCAGAGCCGCGCGCCGTTTTTCCGTGTGCTGCTGGAACAAATATCCCTGCTTTGACTTCTAATGTGCGTAAAATCAAAAAAGGAGGGCTCATATAACCACTAATGTCCTCTTTTTTGGGGAGGGCTATTCCCTAGCTGCAAGCTGGTGTCACTGTCCCCGATCCAGAACCCCACAGCACGTTTCCCTGCGGACTTTGCCCCCGTCGTGGAGACGCAGGACGGGCTGCGCTCGGGTCAGGGGCACGCTGGATAGCCCTTAAGGCGGTCGGAATGCATTTTCTCTTGGAGACAGCAGGCTTAAATCTGGACGCTGCCAGGTCCAGATCTTTCCTAGTGAGCGTGTGATTCACGGGTGCAAGTTAAAGGAGGTGTCGGGCTAAAATTGCTAAATAGGTCCTACTAAACACTCTTCTGGCTTTCTGCAGTTGTGTGCCGGTCACCCAGCTTATCTTCGGTCTTCCAGTTTGTATTTATCGGCATAGGAGATAGAAGGCTTGGGTACTCGTTTAATGCATCTTGGAACCAAAGCTCTGTTTGTTTTGCAGGAGTAGCTGCTGGCTGTAGTGCTGGAGCTTCAGCTTTGGTTTTCGCAAAGCATTGTGTACCCAAAACGGCGCTGAAAAGCGATTGTCTGGCTTGCTTTGGCTCTCGGTGGAAACTTGGTATTGATTGCGTGTTCTTTTTTCCCTTAGGGTGCAAATATGGCCAAACAGATTGGAGCAGCTACGTATATTGAATGCTCAGCCTTACAGTCAGAAAACAGTGTCAGAGACATTTTTCATGTTGCCACCTTGGCGTGTGTGAATAAAACAAATAAAAATGTTAAACGAAACAAATCGCAGAGGGCAACAAAGCGAATTTCACACATGCCTGGCAGGCCAGAACTTTCCACAGTGGCGACAGACTTGCGAAAGGACAAAGCAAAGAGTTGCACGGTGATGTGAAGGACCTTGGTTTCCTGGAGAAGGAGGAAGAGAGCGTCCGGGAGAGGTGGAGGTTCAATGAAGTACACAGCCACATGGTATTTTAATGAGGGCTTATGCCAGTGCTTTAATGGAGACTTCACCTGTTGTATGAGACTGTACTTAGGAACTGAGCAGCGAGAAGAAATGGCTCTAAACGAGGTGGCATCAGGAAATGATACTTTGAAGAAAATGCCAAAAAAAAAAGAAAAAGGGAAAATGTTTGAATGTGCTGAGGAAAGAGAGTGAATGGGAAAAGTAACACTGCGAAGAAGAGAGATGTCATTGACAGTGCTTGTTTCTTTTATTAACGCTCTACTCCTGGATGCTACCACTTTGGTTTAATTAAAATAATACTTTAACCTTTTTTAAAAGAAGGCGTTATTAATATGCCCTCCTCATTAAGGAACTATCCCTGTGACCTTATAGTTGTTTTTTTCCAAAGGATATGATCTAATTTTTTAGTAGCTCATCGTTAAAACGGAGAGGATACCGAGGCTTGTGCGTCACCTAGAGGAAAACACTGTACGTGAGAAGTTTGGAGTTTTGCCTTCCCGAGACGGCAGCGCAGTCTACGTTTGAGCACAGTGGTGGTGAAGACAGCCGTCTGAGATTCCCCAGTATTATAGGTGCCCTCACGCTGTGGAAATTGAACGGCTCAAATTGGGGCGTGGGGGCAAACTACTTGCTGGTTGCAGGACTCTGACTTTCCATTCCTCTTTGTGATTGTAATTTAGAGGGGAAATGATCTCCAGTTCTGGTGTACTGTATGGGTATGTTGCTGTAGGTTCAAGGGAAAGGTGCTAAGAGCTATGATGACAAATGATCCTTAGTTTTACAACCGTGGTAATTCGTTAAGCCTTACTGCCCGTCTGGGGAAGCCCCAAGACTCCTCTGCTTCTGCTAGGAGCTGGAGTGGATCCCAGGATCCAGCCCTCTGTAAATGCTACAGAGCAGTGTTTTTCTGTGATGTGGTTCACTGCAATTATCTTTGGAGGGAAAAAAAAAAAACAAATCCAAGAATCTGCAAATGAGGCAGCAGAGCCAGGTTATCTTTTGTGATGCTCTTATTTCTGGGGCAGCTGTCTCTCGCAGTAGACTGCGTTTGCTCGTGGTGAGGAAATGGAGTCTGAAGAGCTGTGACGCATTAAGGGGTCCCCAGTGCAAACTGGATACTGCCCTTAGTCTTCAAGATTAATATATACATATCCAGACAACAATCCTGAAACATCGGTGAACCAGTTAAGCCAAATGCCTTTTTGCTTACTGAATATGCTTGTTACGTTGATGAAATTGGCCTTTAAAATTGTTTGCAACCGCTTACTGACTGACTTAACTTCATAGCTTCTCTCAGAAGAAGAGTACTGTAAGCTCTAACCAGCGTGGCTATCGCTTGTTGAGGACAAGCGCTTTGTTCCCAAGGGTGATGCTTCATTTTTGAAGTGTTAAAGCTCTGTTCATGTTAACTTGCGCAAAGGTAAAGGGTTACCATAATTAAAACTCAGTTCTGTGTGTTCCCGGCACTTTGTTTCATCTGATAAAAGGAAAAAAAACCAAACACCCATTCTGATTATTTCCCACAAAAAGACATTTTTACCACCATAATAAGCTTTTGACTGATGCAACAGTGCGCTTAGGGCAGTATTACAAAATAGCTGGTAAGTGCTTTCTGTATTTAAATATTGTGGAAAAAATAAGTTATAACTGTTATAAAACAGGTCATTCATTACTTTTTTAATTGTTGAAGTCACTTTGTATGTTTGGTTAATGTTTCTGCAGTATTTATTAAAATACCATTTTTTTCTTTGAATTAAAAAAAAGTAATTGACTTGTAGTGAAAATGGCCTTTGTGTGTTAGTTCATTAATACTTCTGTGTTTTGGACGTAATTGTGCTGAGCTACAGGCCAGGCATAGCTGGGAACTGGGATGTGATTTGAATAGAAATCGGTCTTGCCCTTGCAACAGCCTTTTGGGTTCTTTGGCATTATTTTTAAGGATGTAGCGTGGGTCGCTTACCTGAGTTGCGTTTCCCAAAAATGACAGAGGCTGAGGAGACCGGAGCAAACAAACAAATGAAGTTTGGTTTTGTTTTGCCTCTAAAGCACTGAATGCTGCTTTTTAAAAGGTTTCATATATTCAGGTTGTTCCTAAGAACTGTTCTTTGCTGCCCGCTGCGAGTTCAGCGAAGACAGACTTTCCTAAGCAAGGGATGCGCCTGTTTATCGTCATCGTTGGGACATCGTGGTTGCTGTGGCACCTCTGGGAAAAGTTGTCCCAATGCATCAGCTCTGCTGGGTGCCGGCTCCCCTTTGGACACGGAGGACCTGATGCAGGGTGTAGCCAGCGTGGTCATCCTCACTGCTTCTACAAGGTTTTCTCCCCTTGTAAAGTCAAGGCAAGAGAGCTTCTTAAGTGTCTCACTTTTGGGTCTACTGAAGTGTGTGTTTGCTCTGCATCTCTTAAAGTCGGGCAGAAGTCCCAGCAGTTGCTTGTCTCGTTAATGCTTGTGTCCATCCTGCGCTGACCTGATCGCCCGTTGCTATGTCTGGTGACAAGGCAGGTTGAGTTCCCTGGGTTTGTCGATGCTGTAGTTACGTGTGCGCGTGCCTCGCTGTGTGAGAAGGCAGCCCATACTGTTGGGAGCGTGCTGGGCTGGGTCTGCGATGTCACTCCCTGCTGCAGTGCCTTTCCAGCAGCTCCTGGGGACCCTTGTCCTCCCACAGCCTTCAAACACCAGCCCTGCAGCAGCTCCTCGTGGAGCTGGAGGTGGCCTCTGGCAGCGTGCGGCTGGGGTGTTGGAACTCCTCTGGTGAGGCTGCTGCCGTGGGGTGCGTTTGGCCGGGGGTTAATGATCCTTGTGCACAGAAAGCTGCTGTGACTCGGTAGTCTGAATTTGTCTTGTTTCGGTCTTTGGTCTTTCCATCTAGTTAATACATGTGCCAGATTGAAGTGCTCTTGATTAGTGACCTACACAGTCTGCTTCAAGTCAGTAGTCTCAAATCAAGCCACCAAACAGATCGACTCCTTCAATGACTTTGAATCCTTTGCTATAAAGGGTATTTCCCAATTCATATTCAGCCAACAGGGTGGTTCCTCCTCTCAGCACTCTTTCAGGTTTTTTGGCATCCTTATCGGAACTACAAATGCTGGAGGAGCAGTTGGGCCACACAGACTTTCTACTAGTAGTGCTTTAGTGTTCATCCTAAGCTTTACCATAACCCTCCTGGTGCCGCGTCGCCAGTTCCCCACACCAAGTGCTCGGTGGTCCTCCTGGCATCCGACACTGGCACAGCTGGCTTCTGCTGACACGGTACAGCAATACGGCCATGCACGTTCTGCATCGCCTGCAAACCTCCTCCTGGGGTTTGCAGATCCTGCTATTTCTTTTCAAATCTCTGATTTGCTGTTTTCTGGGTCTTGGTAAGATTGTGAGGTAGGTTAGGACAAATAACCTCTTTGAAGTCTCGCTGGAAATGTGCCTTGTTGGTGATCCCACTTTTGAGATCCATCGAAGTTTGCAATGCATTTTTGGCCCGTTTAATGTGCACAGGCTCGGTTTCGTGTCGCTCCAGTGTTCTACCGAAGTGTGGTGTGGTCACAAGTCAAACGGTGTGAGTTAGGAAGGTACTGTTAAAGGTGCTCGTAAACCATACGTAAGAGTCCTACAGAAAGGAGAGAGAGATCTATTTTCAACTAAACAATGTTGATTGCTGGTTGATCACTTCCTTCCTTCAACGCCACCAGCTCAGTCCTTTTTTTTTTTTTGCTCCAGGTGGACGGAAGACGGTGATGTCTTGATTTACCTACCTTTTCCCTTTAACGTTAGAAAGCTGGTAGTTCTGTCTACAGCCACGAACCTTGCCAGTGTCTGCGTTTCTGTGCCCGCTGCTAGTTTTACCATTTCCTTTAGACTGGAATTGCCAATTCTGTTGTTCACATGAAACATTTCTTACTAGCTTTGGTGAATAGCGGCCGAAACCTCTGAGCAAGAGGAAGGACCAGAGGTTTATCCCTCTAAAACTAGAGCCTGGGCTGAGGTGGCATCTGCAGCTGCAGAAGCATGGTTTGATTTTCGGTGCTGGTGAGATGATCACCCCCATCAGCTCTCCGGTTGCTTGCTGAAGTGAACAAGGGGTGAATCAGAAGTATTTTCGGTTGTGGGTTGTGGCTTGGTCAGATGTTTCTCTTCAGCACCATTTGATCCCTGGAAAAACAAATCTGGCAAATCGCCATGACTCGGTCCACTTCCAAAAAGCGCTTAACTTGTGCAACTTTTTTCGTCGTCGTTCTTTTATTGCACAACTGCGTTGTGCAATCGCTTACGGTAATAGAGGCAGCGTACTAAAACTCATCCCCTACAGAAAGTCGCGGGGATCCCCGGGAGAGAAGTATTTCTACACGTGGTGGGCTGGTTTGTGGTGCAGAAAGAGACCTGGCGGGATGGCCGACCCTCCGCACGCCGGCGCGCTCGGCACCTCGCCGTTCCGTAGACCGTTTGATGGGCGCGTGCCCCTTCCGGGCGAGGGGCCAGCAGGATGCCAGCACAGCGGGGAGGAGGTGGGCGAGAAAAGCAACCCCACCCCACATCCCTCACTAAAACTTGTAACATGCCTGAGCTACGCTATTTGATGGGTATTTATGGGCTTTCCCACCTATCTGGGTAGCTGCTTAAAGCTCTAGCAGGTGCGGTTATTTTGGTTGGAGGGTGCTGGGTCCGTGGTGGGTGGGTGGGTCTGGTGGCCCTGGGTCCCCCAGGCAGGACCTGCCCGCGGCGGGGGCTGGCTGCGGGCGGGGAGGAGAGCCCGAGGAAGGGGCTGAGCTCGTGTCTCGGACTGTTTTTCGTAGCTGGTCTGCAGAGAGAACCGGGGAGAGCCTGGCTAATTAACAGCTTAGCTCGGTGTTGTCAGTGTGGCATTCCATTGCCTGATCCTCACGTAGCAGCGCTGGCTCTCGTAAGGGAGAGGTGATTTGCTGGAAAGCAAGTAATTAGTATTTCTCGGATCATTTGGCTTCTTCCTACCAAACTCCTTTCTTACAGCAGAAGACTTATTAACCTTTTTCCCCAGGGGCTTTCCACCTCATCTGGTTGTCCTAATTGCCAGCCTTTCCGCAAAAGCCGCCGCGACGCTGGAGTTGCAGCAGAGCCGCAGGCCCCCGGACCGCGGCAGGGGGCCGGGCCTGGTTTGTACGCTCAGGCCGTGATGTGTTGGATGCAGAAGCAACTTCGTAAATTTTCCCGCAGCGTGTTCAGCTCCTTCGGCTTTCCGGGAGGCCCTTAAGTGTCCAAAACGACCCTTGGACTGTTCTGAGCCCCGACAAGGGGATGCTGGGGTCCAGGCTCCCAGCGCAAGAGCCCTGTGAGGCTGGAAGTTGCTCAATATCGAGGAGGAATGTTCTGCCAATCAAGTCTGTCTCTCTTTTTTTTTTTTTATCCTCCCTAAATTAGTTTGGAGGATTAGGGATGAGAAGCAATCTGAGGAAAAAGATCTTGGCCAAGTTTAAAGAGGACCTGTGAAGAAGGAAGCTTTTCTACAGCTGTCAAAAGGGAAATGTTGGGGTTTTTTTTAGCCCCCTGACTCACACGCGTCGCAGAAGCGCT
>NW_010537610.1:832-1543 GCF_000687285.1 Phaethon lepturus | reverse complement strand
AGCGCTGATGCTGGCAGCCCCGGCTCCTCGCTGCTGTATATACACCATGGCACACCCCCCCAGCTGGCGTCGAACCTACCGTGGGAATCCCGCGCGTCCTCGCTGGCGTGCGCGGCATCGCCTGCTTAAACCGCATTCCTGGGGTCCCGCTTCCCACTGCCCCCGGCAGCCAGCGGGCACGGCCTCCAGCCCACCCCAGGTGCCCCTTTGGGATGAAAGAAGCCGTTTCGCTTACTGCAGTAAAATATCGGGGCGGGAGGTATTGATAACCTGCTGCAGCGCGCCCAGGTCGAGCACTCCTGAAACGACGTGGCGTTCCGGTGCGTATGCAATGCATGTGCCATGAAATAGCGCTCATATTATTGAATATTATTAAATAGATATCGATTATTATTAAACATATGAAGAGTCAAATTATGGCCTCAGGAAGAAGGGGAAGGGCTCTGGCTGGTGGGGCTGTGTACAGGCTGTGTTGTGGACCCTCCTGGGCTCATCTGGCTTTTTTTTTTTTTCTGGGAAAACCCAAAGAAAGTCTTCATCCCCAGCAGAAGGAGCCTTGACTTAAGCAAGCACAGGATTTGAAGCAGGAGAAGAATAAACAAATGCTGTGGATGGCTCTAAGGCGTTGACCCACGCCTGGAGTCCAGGCCAGCCGGGCTAGCAACTGGCAGTGGTGGTCCTGGTGGTGCCCTGGGGTGTAACCGGGCGGAG
>NW_010537610.1:248-462 GCF_000687285.1 Phaethon lepturus | reverse complement strand
GTCCTGGTGGTGCCCTGGGGTGTAACGGGGCGGAGGAGGGTGATCCCCTGCCAACACAACGTGCTCTACGTGGTGGTTGTCACCATGTCAAATAGGCTGTAACACCCTGGAGCACCTTCGGCTGCTGCTGGAGGAGTTACGGTGGGTCCTTGTGTGACCTCGGCGTGGAGGACAAGCTCGCGGTGACCGTGGGGGACTGGGTGAGGGAGCACCG
>NW_010537610.1:0-209 GCF_000687285.1 Phaethon lepturus | reverse complement strand
CCTGCGCTGCCCGGGCCATGGGGGCAGGGACCCTCTGCGCTCCCCTCCTTGGGAAGGGGCCGACTGCGCCGAGCTGCGCAGCTCGGGCAGAGGAGAGTAAAAGCAATTTACAGGGCTGCAGGGCCTTTTCTGCCCCCAAACCTGGACCTTCCAAAGTCAGGGAAGGGCTGCTAGCTCTCGCTCGCTCTGCTACTTTCCAGTTACTCAGA
>NW_010537609.1:13987-14753 GCF_000687285.1 Phaethon lepturus | reverse complement strand
AATAATATTAATAATAATAATAATAATGATGTGTGAACGGTGTTAAAACTCTTCACCACATGATAACAACACACAATGGACAACAATTTAGTGTCTATACAAATTCTGGTACAATCTAAAAGTTTGTAACTGCAATATAAAATATTACTACACATGAACAAATGTATTAGACCTTGCAAAAGACAGAACATATTTACTGTGAGGTAGTGGTGATCTAGCAAGAATATAAACCAGCTTTTTGTCTGCATTGATTTTATTCATCAATTAGCACAATCATTTGCAAAGTGATTGTGAAACATTTTCTACATAATTTAACAAATCTGTTACTGAGTTTATGCTGTTTTAAGAAAACTACATGGCTGCAGGGTGACACAATACAAGCCCAATATCACATTTTTTTTACCTCTTGCAGAAAATTTCACATTTCACTTCATGTAGAGCATCCTTATTGTGAGGGAGCACTGTAATCATTTGTGGTACATTTCTATTGCACACTCGTTAAGAGATCTCTTTGAAAAAGTCCAATACCTCTGCAATACCTCTGTCTCCCTTAAACAAATCCATAGAAGGTTAATAGTATTACTAATACTACTTAGCAAATCAATCTGTAGTTATTGACAGCACTGCACTGAGTGTCTATGAGCAGCAAGCCGTTCTGTTTCTGCCTGGTTAAAATAATACCACACAACACCTGTATCAGCTGGAGATGCATTGATTGCATTTCTTGGACTATTTGGAAGGCTAAAGTAAACCTAAAGTTTTCCCT
>NW_010537609.1:0-13956 GCF_000687285.1 Phaethon lepturus | reverse complement strand
CCCTAAATTTTCCCTTTTTTTTTTTTTTTTTTTTTTTTTAGTTTGGAAGACACTTCTTTAAATGTTTGAATTTTTTATTTCTTTCTTCTTTTGGGTCACTGAAAAAAGGAAGAAAAATCCATAACTTCTCCTGCATATTGTCTCTTGTCATTATCTGAGAAGGAAGCTATGATTTCTGTATGTTTATGGGTCTTATGTTAACTGCTGATTCCTTAGCATGTGTCTTGTGTCTCATCTTCAGTTTGCCACTTGAATGCGGATTTGAAGGTGATTTGGGTGATTTTAAGTTCCTACTATGAATGAACAAATTTCAGAAACATTCAGTCCTTGTTCTTCCCTTGACCTCATTTATATTATTTTGTGTAATCCTTTCTACAGTGTTTTTAAATCATCTCAGGTGATAACCATACCCTGTGGTCTGTCCTCTGTGGATAAGCAGCAAAAAAGATGTACAATGTAAGTCCTCAATATTTTTGTGTTCTTCTGGTTAAGCAAATATTCTAATGGAGTTAAATTTCAAGCTAGTTAAATTTTCATTTAGTTGGCTTATCAGTTCACATTAAAGTCATGCACATGACCAAGATGTTTATGAACTGCTCAATAATATGCATCTGAAAAGTTAGTATTCAAGTGCATAAAGGAAACTCAAAAGTGTTTCTATTAAAATTGAAGCCTCTGAAAAGCCCTTCCTGATAGATACAAATAGAAGGGACTCTACTGTTTCACTGAAGGATGGTTGACTTTGTTTTTATTCGCAGTTATGGGGTAACTCTTAATTTACAATCTCTTGAGCGTACTGAATATATATGAAAAAAAATGTGATGTTCTGTAGGACTTGCTCTCCATGCTACACTAAAGCAATTGTTTAGAGAAATTGAGATAACTTATGAACAGAACGACAAGGGAGATTACCATGAATGTTAAGAACACAACAATCAGCTGGCACTGTACTTCATGGAATTATTTGCCAAGTTAACTGACAATATAGCACTGGGAAGGACTGCTTGGAATCAGTCTCTATTGCATTGCTTTGTTGTCCTGCTACAGTAACTTCACTGACATTTTAAAAATTATGTCAGTGTAAAACTAGAGTAACAGAGCAATGTGTCAAGTTCTAACTGGTATTCCAGTATATTTTATACTTTTTTCCTGAAATATTTACTAGAAAAACAAAGGGAGTATCTCTTCTTAGAGAAAAGAAAAGGTCTTGTTGCTGATGTATTTCATCTCAGCCAGCTGAAGTGATGTAGTAAGCTTCCCTTAGAGGACATAAGGAATATGTAATACATGATCTGTCAGTCTATAGAAAAAAGTATAAACACATACACACATATAATCTTAAGTTCCTTTCCTTCCTACATTGTCCCAAACTGTTGTTTTTGTTTTTGTTTTCTGTATGTAAAAAAAAAGAATGATCTACACAGGAGGCAGATAAGTTTTACAGATTCCTGATGTCTAATTTATTCATATCTTGTCAGTAGATCCAAGATACTGCAAAGGGTTCCTTTGCCATAGTGGCTGAGAGGCAAAGAAGGAAGACAAAGAGGTACACTTATTTCAACCAAAAGATGCTATAGAGGCAGCAAGCCAGAAGGTCAGAACAGACTAATACTGTTTCCTTTCAATACAGAGTTTACCCACAAGAACATTAACTGGATTAGTGGACATGCCATTATGTATAGCACTGCTAAGAAAACAACCAGGAAAAATGTAGGAATTATTTCTTATTCAGAAATTTTATTTCAGTCATATTTTCTAACATTTATTTTAGTCATATTTTATCATTGTGATGACAACAATTTTGCTTCAAGCTGGTATGCCTCAGAGCAACAAACTGAGAAAATTTAATCTCAGTTTTGGTTGTATGATCAAATGCACAATTATTATGAAACACAGGATGCCATCCTTTCATTTATTTTAATTCCAGATGCAAAGAGTCTGCACAGAATAATTAACAACACAATGTTCACTAGCTACTCTCCATCTACTGAAAATTAGCATTAATTCATTAACTGCACTTGCATTAGTCTAGGTTAAGTAAGTAGTCTCATAGCTCAGCTTCTAGTTTTTAGCAGATTCTGGCCAAATAATTTAAGATTTAAACAATCTATGTTCCTATGCTCTAAACAATTGCCCTAAAGAATTTTTTTTTTTCTTGGTGGAAACATAACCTTATGGTTTCATAAAAATGTCTGACACTCAGGAGGCTGGAGGTGAAAGAGTCAGGCAAGTTAGTATTCAGCTTTTCCTGTTATCATAATAGTTTCTTTTTGAATGTTTTCTCACAATTATAAGTTATTAATGATTTATAACCTTTCAGATTAGATTTTAATCTCTTGAAAGTAAAAAAGGAATATAACTTCTCACTTTGCAAAGACAATCTTACTTGATGAGGCTTAACTTTCTTTGAATAAAAGATGGATCACAGAACGAAGAATCAGCTATTGTTGTATGAGCTACTTTGTTTTACTTAGTTTAGTCAAGAGAGTTGAAGTGCCAATTGTTGAAGAAATTCTTTTTTATTACACTTATGGTACACTTAAAAAGAACTTCCCTATTGACAGTTAAATCATAAGTGCAAACATGCACACTAAAAGGCCTGTTTTGGGCTATGTTTGTGTGCTTGTTGCGATTTTGCCTAGCTTAATGGTCAATTTTCAGAACAGTTCTCTGTGAACTGTTACATATTTCTGGTATTTTATTAAACCAATAGACTAAAATCATCCAATGCCCACTGAGGTCTCATCTTTTCTCCCCTTTTCTGCCGCACCTCCCTCCTTTGCATCCTTTGTGTTGCTCACAACATGGCCTTTCTGCTGTCCCTTTTAGATATTAAGGGCTGAGATAAGCTTGAATTTAACTTTAGCTGGATATAATTGCCAAGTCTGTGTGCATATACAAACATGCAAATCTTGAGAGACAGAAGGACAAATATGGGGTATATGATGTAACACAGACAGTCATATCCTAGAAGATAATAAAACTACCTTTTTAGTTATTACTACATCAAGTTCTGAGCATGTTTGCTAGGAGTTGGAGAAAAGTGGAAGATTGTAGTAGAAATTGTGTAATTATTATTACATCTAATGATGTTATGATAAGACACAATTTTTTTTTTTTTGTCCTGCTGTTGTCTTTGTAAAAGGCACAAAAGCACGTATGAATTTAGGCTTATATAACAACAATTTGTGTTATTATAATTAAATGCACGGATGAATGAAGCTATATTAAGATAGTACTATATATTACTAACAAGCTTAATTCAGATCCTTAGAAGTCCATACACCTTCTTCAGATCGAATGGTATTTCAGGCTGGTTAGTAACTGTAAAGTATGTGTCTTTTAATCTGTTGGCTTTGCAGTACTAAATAATATATAACCTATCTAAAAAAATTATTTTTTTTAAAAAAGGCTACAAATAATATAGGTGATCCTTTGACACAATTTAGGCAAAGTCATGACAAGAAGATATAAAATTTGTAGTGGGACATAACGGAAGCAGGAAGTGAGCCAGTACTTCATCAAACTAGTCTGACCAGAAATAACAAACAAGATGTGTCTATTTCACAGAATCACAGAATCACAGAATCACAGAATCACAGAATCATTAATGTTGGAAAAGATCTTTAAGTTAATCAAACCCAACCATAAATGCAACACTAAAAAAATTAACCACTAAAGCATGTCCCAAAGTGACACGTCTACAGGTTTTTTCAATATTTCCAGTAACAGTGACTCCACCACCTCCCTTGACAGCCTGTTCCAGTGCTTCACCACTCTCTCAGTAAAGTTGTTTTTCCTAATATCTAGTGTAAACCTCCCCTGGAACAACTTGAGGCCATTTCCTCTCGTCCTATCACTTGGGAGAAGAGACCAACACCCACCTCACCACAACCCCCTTTCAGGTAGTTGTAGGGAGTGATGAGGTCTCTTAACCTCCTCTTCTCCAGACTGAACAACACCAGTTCCTTCAGCCGCTCCTCATAAGACTTGTCCTCCAGACCCCTCACCAGCTTCATTGTCCTCCTCTGCACATGCTCGAGCACCTCAATGTCTTTTATAGCGAGGGGCCCAAAACTGAACACAGTATTCAAGGTGTGGCCTCACCAGTGCTGAGTACAGGGGTACGATCACTTCCCTACTCCTGCTGGCCACACTAGTTCTGATATGGGCCAGGATGCTGTTGGCCTTCTTGGCCACCTGGGCACACTGCCGGCTCATATTCAGCCGGCTGTCAACCAGCACCCCCAGGTCCCTTTCCGCTGGGCAGCTCTCCAGCCACTCCTCCCCAAGCCTGTATTTTTGCATGGGGTTGTTGTGACCCAAGTACAGGACCCGGCACTTGGCCTTATTAAACCTCATACAGTTGACCTCAGCCCATCGTTCCAACCTGTCCAGATCCCTCTGCAGAGCCCTCCTGCCCTCCAGCAGATCAACACTCCCGCCCAATTTGGTGTTGTTTGCAAACTTACTGAGGGAGCACTCGATCCCGTCATCCAGATCACAGAAGGAGATTAGATTGGTCAAACAGGACCTGTCTTTCATAAAACCATGCGGACTTGGCCTATTCACCTGGTTGTCCTGTATGTGCCTTTTCATGTTACTCAAGCACCAAGGTCAGATCTAGTTTCCTGGATCCTCCTTCCAGCCCTTCTTGTTGATGGGCATCACATTTCCTAAACTCTAGTCAACTGGGACCTCCCTGGTTTTCCAGGACTGCTAATAAATTATAGAAAGTGGCTTGATGAACACTTCCACCAGCTCCCTCAGTACCCCTGGGTGGAGCCCTATAGACTTGTGTGTTTTTTAAAAGGGTAGCGGAGCCCTATAGACTTGTGTGTTTCTAAATGGTGTAGCAGGCGGCTACCTTTCCTGATTGCTATGCCCTAGATGGCCTCCAGTGTCACATCACCCACAAGTCTTTCTCTGTTCACAAACAACAGGTCCAGCGGAGTGCCTTCCCTATTTGTCTCACTTACCAGCTGCATCAGGAAGTTCTCTTCCACACACTTCAGGAACATCCTAGAATGTTTCCTCTCCACTGTATTGTACTTCCAGCAGACATCTGGTAAGTCCCTTTGAAATTCCTTTTTTATTCACTGTGTTATAGTTAATTGCAATTAAATTAATATTTCAAATAATGTATTGGAATAATTTTGTCTCTACATCAAGGTCTTTGAACTCACTGATTTTGCAGATTTTTCCTGCAGTTTACACAGTTGAGTAAAGAAATTTTAGTTCAACTCAAAATTGAAAAATCTCAATTTCAGAGAGGATTCAGAAAGGAATCAGTATTAGATCAAAGTTTAAACTGTAATTTTGTCTTTAAACTTTAATAATTTTTTTAGATAGAGGAAGAGGAAATGCATACGATTATACTAGAATATGACCATATTTTACAAAGTTCCAACTTTGTTCCAATTTAAAAAAGAGTCTGAAATGAAGATTTGCAGACAGGAACTTCTGCAAGAACATGATCTCAAGGCCAGAGAAATGTGGTATCAGAGTGAAGCTGTTTTTTTTTTGTTATTTTCACTCACACAGACCTATCCTACCATATAAAAGGCAAGCAAGCATACCATCTGCTAGATGCTTAAATCAGTGACCTATGGTACATCAGAAAAATGTAACACACACCCCTCCCAGCTCCAAGTCTGAGAGTGGAGCCTATAGTTAGCCTCCAAATGTGTGTACATTTTAGAAGAAGCAGAAATTAGACTATATATTATTTCTAAGTTTTTCCCTTTTTCTTGAGTAAAACATATACCACATCTAACAAAAAATCTAAGGCTATTTTTTCTTTTCTGCAGAGCTTCATTGTTACACAGACAAATGTTTTACAAAATCTCTCAAAATCAAATGTTCTCTGACATGAACCATCTGCAGACCCAAAGACAGGAAATATACTCAGCAAAGATTACGTCATCAGTATCATGTGTAGATCTGATGGCCAAGACAGAGGATATTAAAATAATCAGCAGCACAGAGAGGGGTAGATTTTCCAATACAAGTAATAAGGAGTTCCTTATGAAAGGAAGAAGCAGATTAGCACAAAGTAGTGCAGAAGGTAATCCTCAAAATGTGTGGTAAAATTAAGGAACTCCTTGCAGTAGGAAGACGTAGATGCTAAAATTTTGCAACAGCACATGGAGAAGCTAGGCAATCCGATAAAAAAGGAAGTCAGTAAGATGCAAATATGTAAAAACAGAGTGATTGGACACTATAAGAGTACTGAGGAAAAGTATGATGTATTTTCATCCTGTTTCCCTATGCTCTGCTAGGAATTACTTTTTTTTTTTTTTTTTTGCTATCAGAAACAGGTTAGATGGACCATTGCAGTGATGCAGTATGTTCACCATTATCTTTTTAACAAATTCCTGAACCCAGACCATCATCATCTTGGAGAATTCTCAGCTATCTAAATATTAATCTTAATGGTCCACTGTGGATTAAGTTATCTTTGAAAAAAATGCAAGCTTTTCTCTCCATCCAAAGTTCCTTTCACTTTAGAGATATTTTAATACAACAAGTAAATTAATCTATACGCTTCAAATTGCTTAGACCTGCCATGAGCAAAGCAATCATAGGAAATAAGGAGGTGAAAAAAGCTTACCTACTAATCATCAGCATTGTGAAGGGACACACCTCCAGCTTCTAGACAGCATATGTTCATACTCTTTGTCTTCTCCAGATTCATTGTGCCCAGCAGCTGGATCAGATCCAGAGATGTTTTTAGCATCTTTATTAATGAACTGAAGAACACGATGGAGTAATTATTAACAAAGTTTGCAGATGACACCAATTGTCTCCACCTCAGGTTGAGGTCACTCTCAACCCAAATTATCCTATAATCTGATGGTCCTTCTCTCCTTCCTCCAGTCCTGCTGATTCTTGCGGCTACATCAAATCAAAAGAAACAATACCAGAAGTCCACATTGCAGCCAAATATTTAAAGTTTTCAAATGTTTTTGTCATGAAGCATACATCTATGCGAACAGTTTCTGACTCCATGTATTGTATTTTACTAATTGGTAGCAAAACAAACCCCAAATTTAAAATAAATGCATATTTGATTTAATAATAATGTAAAATATAAGATTTTTCATTATTATATAAGATTAAAAAGTAAAATTATGTAAAAAATGTAACATTTATCTGCATAATAATTAAGCTCTGCAGAAAAGAAAAATTAGCCTTGGAATTTGTGTTAGATGTGGTATATGGTTTACTCAGGAAAAAGGGAAAAACTTAGAAATAATATATAGTCTAATTTCTGCTGCTTCTAGTAAGAAAACTGAACTATAAAAAGAATAAGAAAGTTTTCAAATTAGTTCAGTGTTAAAATTCTTTAAACATGTATGTACACATATTTATATTGCAGAGTAAAGCTGTTTCTTGAACAATAGTGATAAGAATGTATATGAACTCCAGTTTAAACATGTTTGTGTGATTAAGGTCATTGATGTAGTTCTCTTAATAGTGGGTAGCCATATATATCTTTTCTAGACTTGCATGTTGTTTTCTTGTCTTTCAGTCTGCTAACACGAATACTAAAAAGACAGGGCATATTTTTCATTACACTATGAAATGTATTGATACTGACTTTCAGTAAATATCATATTCTGAATTCACACACCTCATGCAAAGATAACGCATAAATCTAAGTCTCTGGAAATAAAAGTGTTCTGGCAGTGCTGTCTTTAAATTGACAGTCAAATGGGGTTTTCTAGTCTCTTGAGATCTAATTAGTCTTGGAGTGTTTTACATGCCATTCCTCAGGGGATGGGAGCTACACAGCATCTTCTGTTTATGCTACTGGTGTCGCTGCTCTTCTTTTTCAGACATGGTTTTGACATAAGCAGGATTACCATTCCTTCTATAAAAAAAATTGTCATTACTTTTATGTAGTTTATATGATCTGATGAAACTATGTTTTCTAATGCACAGTACACTGATGTTTTGCTACACCTGCATATATTAGAAAGACACCAGAGAAAAGTACACAAAAGGAAAACATACCAGTTTTTAAAATATATCTCAAGATACTTTAAAAAAGTGTTTATCACTAAGTTGTTGGGTTGAGGATTGTAGAGAATTTTTTTAAGAGACAGATTTCATTTGGGTTTTGTTTGTTTGTTTTTGTTTTATGTTGAGAGTTTTAAGTGTATTGACTATAACTATTGGTCATAGTACTTGGATTTCTCTAAAGCATAAAAAATGACCAAATGACAACACTTGTTTTTCAACTCATAGGCATTGTGATTGTGATCAGCTTTGTGATGTACAACAGAAATAATAAAAAATGAAGAATCAAAAAATGACATGTCAACAACCAAGAACTAGCGGAGGGAAAGGAATACATGGGCTTTGTAATGAATTGAAGAATGAATGAAAAGAACTGAGGAAAATTATTTCTAGTGAGAAAAATTAATTTAGTAATAAGAACAGATGAGTTATCTCCAGCAAGATATTTTGTAATAGAGTACTAGCTATCTTAAAAAGAGCAATGAAGTGGTCTTTCTTTCCTCCCTTTTTGCAGTTACTGTTTTACTTACATAACATGTATGGATACTTTGAGTGATACATAGCCACAACACAGGGGCAAAGACCAAAATACTACTGTAGAGACATTTTTTTAATTGTTCTGTAGACAACATCTGAGCATAATTAAGGCCCTGTGTACTTTCAATAGACTGCTCCTGTCTTTACACAATTCCATGACTGATTAAGGAAGAGTGAAAAGTAGTAAGTAACCTTGTCCTTTTAATTTTTTTTTTTTTCAGAAGACTGCAATATTGGAAATATATTTTGCAGTGCATGAAGGACATCCCTTTCTACACAAAGGAGCTTTGCATATCCCTTAATAACTTCTACGGAGGCCTTGTTTTGCATGCTCTGAGATGGATTTCATAAGAAACAACTGAGCTCTAGTAGATAGATATGGATACTTTTTATGAACTTCATACAACATGTAGTTTAAAGGTTACCGAACTAGCATCAAAAAGGGGCAAGAACACCTTCCTTACATCAGATAGTAGTTGCCTTACAAATGAGTGATCTCTTGTTTCCAATATCACTATCTCTTCCTACTGCCTGCTGCCTCAAATCAATGTACAACATTCAGAGACATTAGAAGGACAAGGAGCAGTGTGGAACTAGGTTTATTCTATACCAGTATGACTAATTACAGACTGCAACCATTATCCAGCTTTTGCAAATGTCTTTTTTACTCTAAGCAGAGAGTGCTTTGTATTCGATTGGGAATTCTGTCACCTTGGAATTTGCAGACACACTAATACAAATGTACCTGATTATACAATAAGCAACAGGAGAAGTCAAGATTGACAAGAAGGGAATACCTAAACAGCAGAAACTCAACAGACTGGAAACCTGAGACAATATATTCCTCTAGGAGATGCAGAATGTTGCACATTTTAAAAGGTTTCTGTGAAATTCCTCAAGCTCGATGACAAAATTAATATACTTTATATGACTGTAACTGAACATCTTAAAAAACTTAGGAAAAAACCTCCAATTTCTTTCCTTTTCTTCTTTTTTTTTTTTTTTTTTTTCTCAGAAGTAAGGCTCAACATAAGAAAGGGTAAAAAAATCACAGAAATATTTTCCCTGAAGCAAACATCAGGCCTTTTATGATAAAAAGAGTGAGAAAAGTAGAGAGATGGGTTCTAAACCATATGAACAGAACTGACCATTGGATAGCAAGCATTTAATTTTTAAAAAGTTGCTTTGTATTTCTCTATAGCAAAATATTTTTCTTTTTTTTAAGTAGCAGAGAGTGGGTTGTTTTTTGTTTGCTTGTTTATTTTTAATGGCCATTCATTGATTAACCACATACACACCCATGAATTTTGATATTTTGCACACTGGTATAGGCTACATACATTCTAGATGTCATTCTCTGCTTCCTATCTGATCTAATCAGAAATGCTGAGATCAGCAATAGCATTCAACTAGCATTTTGTAATTGTGGTGTATCAATATCTACAAAAATGTTACTTCCCTCTCTCAGGATGTCTTTCACGTCTTTTAAAGCTATGAACAACTGAAGGGCTATGCTGAAACTTACTACATGTTGAACTACCTTGATAAGTGATTTTGTTTTTATTTGTAGTCTCGGTTAACATGAAAACATTAAAAAGTACATTAACACAATGCTATGAAATATCAGGAAAAAAGATAACTTCTTGGAGATTTTTCATTCCTGTTTGGATACTTCAAGAGTTGCAGACAGCTTAAGGATATTAAGACAAACAAGAATTTTTTGTATTTATTGAGCACCATCTAAAACTCCAATCCAATATTCAGACTACCTTGTCAATCAGGTAATTCAGGACATTGACTTAGCTATTAGGTAATCAATTGAGAAGGCACTATTTTCAGTCTCTTTGTCATAAATCTCAATAAAATTTTCTTTAAAGTTGATGCATCTCAACAAATGTATCAGCTTTAATAAAAAGAAAACTTTTGTGAAAGGTCTTTTTCTCAACAAGTTAAATAAAGTTGTAGTTATCAACTTCTACCCAGAGAAATGCTTCTGTAAACTCCTTATTTGGATAAAGTTACAACAGAACATTTTCTTAACCTATCTATTTCTTCTCTTTTTGCTGAATAAAAAAATTTTTTAATTGGAGGCAAGTGTAAATTTTGATTGCATTATTAACACTGAGGATTCGTAGCCCAAGACATATGAGAAAATCTCTAAAGACAGAAAGAAAGAACAGCAGTTCAAGAAGTCAAAGTCATTAAAAAGCTCAGACATAGAAAAGATGACAAACTGGGTAGTACACAGTAATTAGCCATTTATGATTTAAAACACAGGGGTGCTGGATCATGACACTGTTTCTGCATATTTTTCACCCTCTGTGCAATTATGCTATCATGGTTGCATAAACCATGATGACTGGTGTAGCATAATGAAGTTGACATGAAAGCTGTTGACCTTCCCTTAAGAACATTCTGGACATACTCTTCTCCTCCCAATTACTCACTCACTATTTCCCTTATGCTTAAAACTGAAAGCTGTCTTTACTGTGGACACCAAGTCCGATATTGTGTCATTATGAAACTACTGTAGACAACTAACAACCACATACCACTTGGTCCCACCAGACAATCTAGCTATAGGTATCTAAACTGTATGAAAAAAACCAACACATATGTGAGACAAATTCATAGGCTCTTAAATTCACTGATTAGAATTCTTCATATCATGTAATAATCTCACTTTACTTTGAAAAGTCACTGTGAGCAACAGGAGGTGTTTGCCAGAAACAACTTTGACTGCAGTCCTTGAGGTCTATCCCAGGAATCATACAACAAGGAAAGTAAGCTTAGACATAACATATTTCAGGCAACACTGGGACTGGTTTTTGTCATTTTATGATGTGTTTTGTGCCACTGATGCCAAAACTATTTCACATAAGACATACATATATATTCTGTTGTATTGGATAAACCATTGTGAGAAAAGTATGGAACTTTTTCCATAGCATGTAAGTGAGAACAACAATATTAAAATAAACACACTGTAGGTCAGTAGCTGCAGCTGATTGATTCAGCTCCTGTATTGACTAATAAGTACCTGCCTACAGTTATTCAGTCTGAACACAAGATTTCTTGTTGCTGCTACTGCTGCCCTTGCTCTAAAATACTTCAAGCAGGGAAATATTTGTTGTCTGTATGGCAACTAATCCAATTATATATGATTCCTAGAGAAGGCCACAGAAATAATTTTCCCTCTATCTTTCTTTCTCTCATTCTTCCTTTCTCTCTTTCCTCTCTGAAAAATAACAGGGGAGACTATTGCCCAAACTTCTGAAATAGGACAGTAGACTTATTTTTATGTGCAACTACAGGGATTTTTGTTGCAGGTAACCGAAGTCAAAACCAGGAAAAAAATAGTCACTTAAAAGTATAGTTCCTATTTGACACCACAGCAGTTACTTGGCAAAGGTGTTCACTATTTAATAAGAAAGAATAAAAGCAGTGTATTTGGTTCTATTTTTATATTCTGGACCAATGCATTTTTCTCTTAGAGCATGTTTTACAATGTTTTTACATTGATACTGTTGGTATCAATGGCAGACTACAGTTCATTTCATTCAAAATACAGATGGAATTGTTATATAATCATAAAAAGTATGAAAGTGCCTGAAAAAGAAACAAACAATTTCAACTGTGTCAGGTGGAACTGGAATTCTGGTACCCTAATGCATGTTATGTCTACATTAGTGAGTAAAAACCTCTGCTATCAATCAACTGCATCACATTAAAGGCACTTCTGGAGCAATGTATTTTCTTTCACAAGTCCATGAACTTTGAGAACGATCTAAGATGTAAAGTGTCTTAAGAGGGTACAATAGAGAGGTTTGCTTGAAAATGCACTCCTGATCCCACATGAAACACTAATGAAGGCAAACCATTTTAAATAGCCTGCAAATCTAACACCAGTCTTCTGCTGATTTTAGAAAGCTGCAATCTTGGCATGAGAATGAACTCAATCATTTACTGCATAGGAAGTATAAAGTTTTGTCCATTCCAAGTAATTAAATGGAATTAATTTTGTAGGAATTAACTCATTACAGTAAAAAGGCAACACCTATTTAACCATTTACATGTATTCACCGTCAAAATACGGTGAAACCAAATGATACACTGGATGCGCTGTGTTGGAATTTGATGTAACACATATCTGTTGCTAGCTTGAGAGCAGAGTTCAGGTTAGGCCATTCACTTAGGATAAAAGGAATGAAACTGATATAATCTCAACAAGAAAAAGGAAGAAGATAGAAATGACAGAAAGTTTTTAAAACCTTAACCTCAATTATGTTCATCTTCACTGCCATCACAGAAACTATCTTATAAAGCAAGCTACAAAGGATGGAAAAATCTCACCTGTCACCAAGATGCACCTTCAGAAAATTATGAAATTAAGAAAGTCCAAAATGTCCTGGGACAATGACTACAGTCCCACAGAGGAATCATAATAGCACATTCACTTTTTCCTCCAGGTACTGTGTCTGACTCTGTGCACATTGTAAGGTCATGTTCTCACTCTGAATACAATTATTTTGTGTCTGCCTGAGCCTCACTGACTGTGGCACTGTCAGCAAATCCAACACTAGAAAAATTGACAATATGAAGTACCAAAACTTGTTCACTCCATAGTACAAAAACTATTTTAATTTCCAACTGGAGCTCACATATATAATATTACTCAGGAATCTTCTAATTTTTTTTAACTCTTCTTATTGGTACCTTCACATTTAAAACGTAACATCAAAATAAAATCTGTTAAACAACCCCAAAATAATGTAAAAGGCAATATTATTTTAAAGCTTCTTAAAGTTTTTTCTTCTAAATAAGTTGACATTTTTTCTAATTGTTTGGTACAAGTAATGCAGATAACAATCACAAATTTGATTGGGACCTTATAGAAAATTTATATTAATTGCTTTCTTATTAAGTTTGTTTAATAAAGGTATAAATCAGCTGATGGCACAAATAAGAGTTTCCAAATAAAAATCTTGATCACAATTGGTCAATGTGAATTCGTTCGATTGACTTCTAAGTAGCAAGATTTCATTCCTTGAATGATTGTCCAACATGATACTGCAGAGGTTGACAGTAAGAGTATTTTTTGTTGAACATTTTTTATATCTTAACTAAAGTCACATATCCAGGGCATGATAAAAATACCACTGACCAGATTGAAACAATATACTTAAAGGTACTGTCATAAGTTCTTTTGCCTTCTAAAAAACTATTGCAGACAAGGCATTGTGTTGAACACATTTTCTTACATATCCCCAAAAAAACAACAGGTTTACAGCTAAGAACAAGAATTAAAAACACCAGCAAAGTTACACATAAAATAGCTGAAAGCTAATCTTCATAGATAGTTAAATTAGGCTTGCCAATGTGACGCCCGTCTAC
>NW_010537608.1:0-10992 GCF_000687285.1 Phaethon lepturus | reverse complement strand
AGCAGGACTCGGGCGGGCCGCGGGCCCTGGGAGGCCGGGGCGGGGACCGTGGGCTGCGCCTCGTCGGGGCGACCTAGCTGCCGGGGATGTGGGGCGGGGAAGGGGACATTCAGTGGGACCCAGGGTTGGCTGGTGTGAGCCGAAGGCCGCACACCGCGGCGTAGCGGATGCAAGTTGATTACAGGCCGCACGTCTTGGTTTGACTCTGGGGTTTGCAGTTGCTTTGTGGTGTTTTATGCCATAATGCAATCATAAAGAAGGGGTGTCTTGGGCTGGCAAGAGCTGTGCCATGGCTGGGCTGATTCAAAGGAGAAGGGTGTGGAAAATCACAGGTGAACTTTTTCTTGTGCAAATAAAATGAGCCTGCGTTTTTCTCGTGATTTGGGTGGTGGTTCGGTGGAGTTCAGTTACATTTGCTAATTGCTGCAGGTGTTTGAGAGTTCAAAGGTTATCAGAGGTAATTAAACCATGTTAAAAATAAAGACCACACCAGTCACAGTCACATACTTCTTTATGGATTAATATTTACGACTTGGTTCAGATGTTAACTGTTGATTTTGGTAGTATCTGATGTACACGTTTGAGAAATCCTCGACTGAGGAGTTCAACACTAAGAAGGAAGAAAATTGCTGAGAATGGTAACTGCTGTGTGCTCTATTGGAGACTGCCAAGCATAAGCCATGTTACCAGATGTGCCAGTGGTGTAAAGAAGCTTGAGAGCATTCTGTATTTCAGTGGTAGTATATGTATGGGGTTTATATGATGTCTGTTGGAACCTGTTCAAATCTGGAATCAGATTTGGTGCACTTTTTTCATTGATCTCTCGATTCAGCAGGTAGACAAACATGGGTGCCTACAAGTACATCCAGGAGCTATGGAGGAAAAAGCAGTCGGATGTGATGCGATTCCTCCTTCGTGTCCGCTGTTGGCAGTATCGCCAGCTGTCTGCCTTGCACCGAGCTCCCCGGCCCACCAGACCAGACAAAGCTCGCAGGCTGGGATATAAGGCCAAGCAAGGTAATGAGACGTAGAGGTGACATCCATGTGCTTTGTGATGGAATGGCCGAGTTTAATGTCAGCTTCCTTCTTTCCTTAAGTGAGAGTAGAATAACAAAATCTGAAACTTAAACGTTCCCCAAGATCCTGAAGTATCCTGCATGAAAGTTAACTTATTATTATAAACGTGTTAAATTGGTCGCCATGCCCACAGCCCAAAACAATACTTCATATAATTTTGAATTCACGCCTCCTGTGGCCATTTTAGCAGTTGGAGATCAAGTGGGCTTTGGCTTTAATTCTGCTTGGTTTTGTGCTGTTTTACAGCTGTGGAGTTCACCAATGCTTTTAGTATCCTAGGGTTGGCGGATGCCCATTCTCTGCCCAGATTTTATCATGAGTTACTTTGACTGTACCACAGCTGTACGTGCTTGAGTAAGCAAGGTGATGTAGTTTGTGCTGTCATTAGAAAACAGTTACTGGTCAGTGAAGGAAACTTGGGGAAATTTGCCATCCATCTGTAACTTTAGCAAATCCTTGAAACAACATGTTTGATCACTATGAAAATATAAAACTAAGAGTATGCTTCTGTTACTATTTAAGAAGTTTGTCTAGTTTCCTCATTTTTTTAATGATCAGATTTCAGCAGGGTTTGTGGATGGCTTATGCTTCAGTGCTTTATGAATACTACTATCTGAATATGGGATTTTGGGTTTGAGGTGGTTGTTTTGTTGGGTTTTATGGGCTGGGGTTTTTTTGTATGTTACAACATAGCTGTAGCTGTTCTTAGTGTATTTGGAACCACATAGTGGAAAAGTGCCCTAAGCTCTGGGTTGGAACTAAAAAGTAGTTGCAGCAGGACATTGCTTCCCTTAGTTGTAATGGAAGTAACAAAAACATCTTATGCTAGCCACCTCCACTTGTAGGTTTTAGTGAAGATGGGTGTAGTGACCTAATTTTGCAGCATTTCATGTAAAGCTTTTGGGGTTGGAAATTCAGTATGGGCATCAAAATTGTCTTACTGTCATCTGCATTTGCTACACTACAGAATTCTGCTAGTTCCTAAGTCACCATTTCTTGTAGGTTATGTTATCTACCGTGTCCGTGTTCGCCGTGGTGGTCGTAAACGCCCAGTCCCGAAAGGTGCAACCTATGGTAAACCTGTGCATCATGGTGTTAACCAGCTGAAGTTTGCCCGGAGTCTTCAGTCTGTAGCAGAGGTGACCATTTTGGTTATTGCTCAGGAACTTGGCGGTAGGAATGTCTGTCTTAGTCTGTAAAAGTTGAAAATACTTGTGGACACAAAAAACCCCAAAAACCAAACAGCTGTTTTATTAATGTGTTGGGTAAAAGAGCTTGAATATTGATGGCAGGAAAGCATGGGAATGTCTTGAAAAGCTGTGTTGAGACAAATGAAAAAAATGTTCAGACTTCACAAATGAAGTCTGCGGAAAGTACTACTTAAGTGGTTTATTGAGGTTCATGGTGTATACTTATTTCTCAAGTGTGACACAATATTTGTAGTGAAAAATAGACATACAACTAGTATAAAACCCAATAAATTAAGGGTTAGGTGTGAGAAATAAAAATTGAAATATGCTAAGGTGTCTGACTAAATCCCACCTCTGTGCTCCCTGCCGTGTTGTATTTATTACCAGCTTTAGGTAATGGTCTTTTCACACAGTACAGGTGAGTTTCTGTCTAAAAGTCTGTAGCGCCTGTTTATGTGGTAGGAGTGCCGTGCAGTGTACTTAGCTGTGTCATAGGATCTAAAAGCAGCATGCTAGCTGACCTTCTGGTTCTTTATAAAAATCTTTGTTACCTCACAAGCACAAAGATTGATGGTTAACTTGGTTTTAGGTGAGGTGTGTTACCTGCTGAAGTACTCAAAATGGAAACTTCCATTCAATGAGATCTTGAAGTTCATAATGTCATAGTAGTAATGTTGAAGAGATACGTAGTTCTCACCTTTAGAAAAAACTTTCAGTGAGTTACAATTAATACTAGTCTGCACTCTCAAAAAAGAGGCATTGTGAAAGAATGGAGAATGCTCATTGCTGTTCCATCTTGAAGCAGAAGACTTTTCTGTTCCCAGGACTTCAAAAATATTCATAAGTGACTTCAAGTTGGAATATGGTGGGGTGTTTTAAAAGGGGAAAAAAAGTAAATGGGACACATTAAAAGAAACGCAAATTATGAGTTTAAATTAAAAACGCAGTTCTCTGTTTTCAGTGGTCATGGCATGCTCTTCATATATGCTATCATCAGATATCTGATGGCTAATCACATGCTCACTTGTGGTGACAGCTCGTGGAAGAGGTTATTGGACCGCAGTTTTAGTTTTAAATTTTTTGAATCTGACATGCTCTTTCCTGGAGGACTTAGATTTTTTTTTTTTTTCCCCCCAGATGGAAATACTATAGGAATATAAAACCTCCATTGTAGCTAGCATCCCACATAGAAGCTGGTTGAGGGTGGTTGGTGTTTTAATGTTTGATATATGTGTTACGCTGTCATCCTAGAATGAAACAAGGACTCAAAAGAATTTTATGATATTTGCAGAAAGTACTCAAGTGCTGTTTAGTGGAAGACTGTAGTAATAGGTTGGGATCTCATTGGGATAGAAGATGAGTGAGCTCCATTGCTTTATGCTTTCCCACGGTGATGGTAAAGTCCTAGGATTAAACACACTTTTAGTGTTTTTAAAAAAGGAACATTCTTGACAAGAGAAGGCAGATGGAGTTGCATAATTGGTATTTTTTGCTTTTTGTTTTCTAAACTAAGACTGCTTCTTTCCAACCACAAGTAAGGGTAGAAATAGCAAGCACTAATATACCAGCAGTGGAACAAAGACTTGTTACATCAGCTGTTTCTTTTCTCCTGTCAGTATGGGCTTATTCTCTGCAGAAATGTCTTTCTCCCCTGTAGCTTTGGATGTGCAAATTGATCAGTCTTTCATAACTTCCCACAAAAGGCTTTTCTGTGGCCCCAAGTGCAGCTTGTGCACTTTATCTTCATCTTCACGGTAAAGTTGTTTTTAACTCTGTGTATTTACTTACTGGGTGCTTCTGTGTACAGAGTAGTTCTTTCTTTTGTCAACCAAGCACCTTCCTCACGTTCTTTAAAACCTGCTTCATGTAGGAAACCAAACAGTCTTTTTTTTTTTTTTAATACAGTGTCAGCTATTACTTTTTCTTGCATCTTTGCAACTGAGAGGGGAACAGTTCTTCTAGGAAGAGAGGGTCTCAGGTCAAATTGAAATTTCTAACACCTACAAAATTTTAAATTTGAGTTATTCATCTCTTCCTGCATGAAGAGTGCCTGCATCCATGATTTTACAGCCTTTTGCATTTATCTTTTTCCTCTAGGAACGTGCTGGCCGTCACTGTGGGGCTCTGAGAGTCTTGAACTCGTATTGGGTGGGTGAAGATTCCACGTACAAGTTTTTTGAAGTTATCCTGATCGATCCCTTCCATAAGACCATCAGGCGCAACCCTGATACCCAATGGATCACCAAACCTGTTCACAAGCACAGAGAGATGCGTGGGCTGACATCAGCCGGGCGGAAGAGTCGTGGTCTTGGCAAGGGCCACAAATTCCATCACACCATTGGTGGCTCACGTCGTGCTGCCTGGAGAAGACGCAATACCCTGCAGCTGCACCGTTACCGTTAATTCTTGTAAACGTGACGATCTAATAAAGCTGATGCAGGTTGTTGAATTTAACAAGTGCTTCTGCTGCTTCTTGGGTTTATGTGAAGTATAGAATTCTCCAGGAGTTCAGTCGTTTCCATATTTTGAAAGGTTTTTGAAAATGTAATTTGATATTTGTAAAGATGGTAGGCCCCGAGCGTAGGGTTCTGTGGTGGGTTTCACTTTTGATGAGACTGAAAAGACACGTGCAGTCGTGAATTGAAAGCTTAATGGCTAGTCCATGTTCTTTTTTCTGTTGGTCTGAGTATACTTCACTGTCTGTAGGTCGGGGTCTCTGTGCTGTGCTTAGACTGAAGGCCAGCTTTGATCTTGTGCAATGTAAACTGAAAGTGCTAGTTTATTTTTTACAGGTGATTAAATACTAATGGCAATTTTATTTTTCAAGTTCTGGGGTTTTTTTGTATGACTTCGGTGTGAAACCAGCTCTTGAGCCTGTGTTATCTGCAAACATGGGCTAAATGGACTAAGCACAAAATAGAAAGGTAAGACATTAAAGGGCACAGTATTTTAAATATGGAGACTTCACAAAGAACTATGCAATGTTTTAGGTTGACTAATAAAATACTGACTGTAGAGTAAGTATTACTTCATTTGTGCAAGGTTCCAGGCTGTTCATTTTACATTTTGCAGTGGAGGCAGCATTTCTTAGATCTGCCTTTTGATACCAGAGCAGAGAACATTTCTCTGGTGTTGAAGAGCTGCATTCTCATATGCTCTGCATGGTTGGGTGGTAGAAATAATCGCATTTGGATGGCAGACAGTTACAATCTTAGATTAATGTATTTTAGGCTACATTTTGTGAAATTACAATGTGACCTTTTACCATGAAGTCAACTTGCACAGAAATGCTGAGAGGGAGGGTAACTGCAGTTTCTGGTAAATGAGCTGCACAGCTGTCCTGCCTTCCACAGATTTCATACCACCTCCACTGGGTAGCGATAGGAAAAGGGATGGATAGAAAGCCCAAGAAGTAGCTGTGTCTTCCTAGAGCTGCAGCTTGGGATCTGGAAAGGCTTTTAAACAACAGAAAGCTAATGCTGAGACTGAAATGTCCAAGATTTGGCCTTCAACTGAGAAACTAACTTTGCTCTTTAAGTTCTCACAGGAGGACTGCAGTCTGAAGAAGAGACTCTTTAGCAGCATGATCTTAAAGCCAGGAAGAACAGCTCAAGAGGGCAATCCTTCCATGTTTTGTTCAGCTCAAACAAGCAAAAACATTATTCTTTTGTAGCTCTGTTAAAAAGTGCTACCTGCTCCTCTAAAGAAGGGAGATTTTTTTTGCTTTAACCTTTCGTGTCAGGGAAGAACTAGTATTGGGAAGAAGAGGATTCTTGAAAGCGGCTCCTGTGATGCTGTAGGACAGGAAATGGCTGTTCCTCAGAGCAGGTGCGCAGGAGCCTGACACTGTGCTCCAGCTCCTTCAGCTGTTGGGGACCCTCGCCCATGATGGGGGAAGGTGGCTGGGCCGAGGGCTCTCGTGCTGTCTCCCTTGCCAGGGTTCAAAACTTGTAGCGCATGGGGGATGTCTTCAGTGAGACCTGCCTGAGGTTTCCCTTTGTGGTCCTGTGATGGAAGTGTATGTAAGAGGGTATGGTGTTGATCAGGCTCGCTAAGGAATTTGGAACAGATGGTAGTGTCTTCAGTGCGAGCTCTGGGTACATACAGCTCGTCTCAAGTTTTCTGGAAATGCGATCGCCCGAGCATCTTCTCACACTGGAATTGTCTCATGCTCTGTTAAACAGTGTTTTGGGTTGGAAGGGGGGGAAAATGCAGTGCAGTATTTGTGTGAAGGGGAAAAGCAAATTTTCTTTATTAAAACCTGTGTTTAAAAAAGGCAAAACTGGGGAAAAACTTCCTTCTTTGGTCGGGTTAGCTTGGGAAACCAGGCTAAGGGAGAGGTTATGTGATCTCTGCCTTTTCCTACTTTGATGATTTTTGAGCCTGTTGTGCAAGTTCAACAGAGATTGCAAGTCTGTGTTCCTTATGAGTTTGGTGAAAATCGGTTTTCTGAGACAGCAGCCCTAGCGAGAGGCTGTTACTTGAGTTCAACCTTCTGGGTACACTGAGAGTCTGCCTGAAACACAGATACTAAGCTGTAGCTGAAGCGACGTGAGAGGAAGGAAGAAGAAGCATCATGAATTTCACTGGTGAAATCTATTAAGACATGGAAGAATCCAATAATTTGTTTCCAAGCCATCTACTTGGCTCTGCTTGCAGGACTGTTAATTTCTCAGTCTGAACTGGCATGTTTTAGATGTAATTAAAAGAGCTGTCTGGTTTCCAGGCAAGACAAAATGAATTCCACAGTTAAAGGGCAGCGAAAGAGGGCTGTACAGCCTATTTCAGCCTGATACCAGATGCTATTGAAAATATTTGACTGTAAGCTTTTATTAGGCTGGGTTTCAGTTTTGTGTAAGCTGCCTAGATTAACTAATTGCCTAGCTTTGGTGGGAGGTGAGGGCCTGGCAAGTAATTCAGCCCCTGCTAGAAACGAATTCTGTCCTCCTGAAGGGTGGGATGTGTAAAAACAGATTGTGTGATTTGGCACGGTCTTTAAATAAGCAAGTAGTAAACTCCCTTCCACGTAGCTAATAGAAGCACTCATTACTTGGCGACACTAGCTAAATCGAAAACTACAGATTCGCTAATCAACAGTGAGTGTAATTGTTTCCTTACGTTGTCTCCGAAGTGTTGGGGGTCTCGGCAAGGCAGCTGTGTGCTGCTGGGCGAGGGACGCCGGCACGCTGCCTGTGGTAGGCACATATGCTGATGGAGGGGGTGGCTGGCTCCTTCCTTGCAGCAGAAAGTCGTTGAATGGCACTGGTGATTTTGTGGGGGTCTAAGAATGATGCAGTTGGCAATGGAGGAGAACAATAGCTGGACTTGCTCACTTATCTCTGTCCTTGTAATGCAGCAGTTGTTCCCTAGTCTTGACCCAGTGAGAGAAGTGACTACATGTGAACAGTCCCATCCAGCTAATGAATTAAAAAGCTAGACTAAAAATAGAGCCTGATTCCTACTCTTTTACCTACTCTCTCTCCAAGATGGCGAAAACACCATCTTTTTTGCCCTCGTACAGCTCTCTTCTTTTTGCAGCACACACAGGTCTAGTTCAGAGAGTATCAAGCCAAAATACCCAGAGTGATGGAAACACTGCTTCAGCCACAAAAAAGCAATTTGGATTTGAAATGGATGCTCTTTTCTGGGGCTTTGAGCAAGCACCAACTTTTTGATCCAACCCTTTTCAAGTAATTACTTGAAATGTATAGCTGTATAAAAGGACAGAGAGCCTGTGGGTTGTTCTTCTTTTCATGTGTCAATGTTCTGAATCAGCCCAAATTTAATAACTACACACAGAGTGTTTAGGTTGCAAAGTCTAGCTCCCTAAAGTTAGGCAGTGCCTGAGCTACGCTGCTTACGCAACCGTTAATTCAGTGGCTATCCTGCTCTTACCTAATGCACCAGAAGAGGCCTCTGGCAAAGCCAGGATTGGAACCCAGTTCTGGGCCCCTTGTCACTGCCTGAAATTTAAGAGAGTGTGCTTTTCTTCAGTATCAAATAATGTTCAATGATATCCTATAATTAAAGGCTTTTATCTAATGAAGATGACATTTAATCTCATTAAATACTGTCAGCTCTCCATCATTCAGGGAATCAGACAGTTGAGGTATCCTGGAGGACAGGGAGCTCAGTGGGAGCAGAGGAGTGATTAAATCAAGCCTGGCTCTGTTAAGATCGATGCTGGCTGGGAGCGCACGCTCAGATGGAAGGTAGCCCTCTTCTGAGCCGGCTTGGGTCTCCCCGCGTTGCCTTCCTGGTACCAGGCTTTAGAAAAGCCCTTGCTGGTTAATACGCTGGGCCCTAGCTGGCTCCCTGGGGTTTGTGCAGCCTGTGCCGCCTTGTGAAAGGGCTGTGGAGGCATAGCTCTGGACCGAGCTGACTGTCCACGTGCAAGCTGAGAATTTCCCTTGGAAACACAAGAATCAAGAGGCACATTGAAGGAAAAAAAGAGGATGAGTCAGCTGGCTTCCAGCAGGGCTTGTTAGTACGCTGGTGCTGCCCAGTGACAGGAACACGTTGCAGAGGAGGCTACAGGTAGCCAGGGGTCAGCAGGGGTCATCAGCCAAGTTTGCGTGGTGCCGTCCCTACGGTATAAACCCAGCTGGACCCAAGCCTCCTCAGCACAGAACTAGCTCCAGGTGCCTGTGTCTTTGGTGTCTATCTGCAACCCCAGCAGACCAGGCAGCAGCTGCTAGGTTGTCCAAACCCGGACAAGGACAGTTCTTGGTTGGTGTTGCGAACCGTAGGCTGTGAAAGGCGCTACGTCCAACGCTGAAGCCCTCCGTCATCCAGGCCTCATCACCAGGCTGCGTGTCAATAGCCAGAACAGCAGGCAGAAACCGAGACCCTATTACGCTCTGCGTTGTGTTCACACGTGTAAATAAAATGAGTCGCCATCCCCAGAGAGCTCATACGCCAAGTAGAGGAAGTAGCTCATTAGTCTGGTGTTCACTCATTCATTTATTCATACATTTTTCTTCCAGCATTGTTTTTCTGTGACTAACAAGCAATTATTTGAACCCCTTCCTTGTATGAGAATCGCAGCCCTTCAACTCATCCGCTGTTACAGTCCACCTGCCTCTCATGGGTTTCGTGATTAGTCAGATGAGTTTAGATAGCAAGCTACGCAACCTTTATAAATAATGTTTTGAGCTTTGTGTTTTCAGTTCATTCAGGGCTATATATAAAAATTTTGTCTTGTATGTTGCTATGTTGTTTGCAACTATTTGGAAAGTGGTTTTGTCAAAGCATGGTTAAACAAAGTCATAGTAAAGCTTTTAAGTAAAATAGAAAATTCCGTATTATTTTCACTTTGTTTAGAAGTTATTGCTACAGGTGTTGATAGAGAACATCTGCTTATGATCTTTTTTTTACAGAAAAAGATGCAAAGTAAGATACAGCTACACCAAAAAAATCAAGTTCAGATAGAAACCAGTTAATATTTATAAATTTAGGAAATGAGGTGGAAATAAAAGGAACTTTCTTGATTTTTTTTAATAGATTTATACACACATTATTTATACAAAATACGTGATTCAGTTGGTTGTATTGAATCTGAAGGAACTAGTTCCCAGTAGTAAGGTAAATAGTTTCATTTCTGATGGATGCCTGGTTGTCCATTCTTAATAGGCAGAGACTAAAAACCCATATAAACTGATGGTGAGAGACTAAGTGTTTCATGTTAACGCCAATGATTTGTACTGGGAAGATGATTGCTGCCATTTATGTGTGATGTACGTTTTAGATTATGCTTGCTGCCTGGGTTTTGGACCCTGTTTTACCCAAACAGCAATTTTAAAGCAACAGTTATACCATATCCATGGGAAACACAAAATAAATTAATTCCTATAATGGGTTACACTGGAAGCCTGTTTCTTAGATTCACAATTTATGTTGCTGAGAAGGAAAAAAGGAGAAAAGAAAACAGCCCATTGTGAACAGCTGATTCACTGTTCTGACTCCTGAGGCTAAATGAAAAACTCCACTGTAGTGGTTATTTTCATTAGCTAGTTTAATAAAAAATATAAGAATCATAAAACTATGGAAAACATATGGCATACATGAGTCCTATTTTCTCCAGTGATGTTCCCATCCATTTACAACTGAAAACTTCAAAATACCTCTCTAATAAACTATCTTAATTTCTGGTAGGTGCCATTCTGGGCAAAAAACTGATGTTTTAATTTATTTTAAGAATAATAATTTTAAAATAAAAAAATAAGCAATTTGTTTTGAGCCTAAATAATTATTTTAGCCAAGTTATGACTGTGTGGAAATGAACAGCAAACTGCAGTTTTGTCCAGATGGTAGTGAACACTGAAACTTCACGTTTTTTGCAGATTCTGCAAATTGTCTTAAAATCATAATAATTGCATTACCGTTTGACTATCGAATTGTATGGTCCTTTCATAGGAACTTTGTAATAGCAGTAAAGGCTGAGGCAGTTTTGTCGTATGCAGAGGAGTGAGACAGAGAACCGGGGAAGCGATTACTTTCCATCTTTCCCCGCTTCGGCCCCTGAAGCGGTAACCCTGGGCCAGCTCTTTCAGCACCTACCAGCCAGCCCAACCCGACGCACCTCGCTCCTCCCGGGTTTACTACAGCCCCGTGCAGCAGGCCACTGCTTGCTGCTGACTCGGCTCTTCTTGTCGTCGTTCAAGGGGAGCGAGATGGCCAACGGCGTAGTCGTCTGGGTTTGGAAAAAATGCGCTTCTCGGCTTTG
>NW_010537607.1:25292-35189 GCF_000687285.1 Phaethon lepturus | reverse complement strand
TATATATAAATAAAGTCATTATCCATTTGTGGATTTGACAAGAAAAGAAGCCTGAAGCTTTTTGTGGAAGAAGTCAAGCTACCTTATAACACATTTGCCAAAATTAATCTCATAATGTAGGTGCTATAGTAGCTCTGTCTCTGTGATCCTTTGAGAAGATAATGGACTTTTCCTCCTTCAGGGAACAGACATGAGGATATGCTCCAAAGTGCCTTAAGGCGAAGGAAAGATCTCCTGCAGGAGCTTCGGGTAAGAGCCCTCTCTGTGGGCAGAAACAACAGACTGGGACAGGTTATCTGCACATCCACTACCAGTGTGGATTCAGTTTTTTCCTGTCCTTTAGTTTTTGGGCTGGGCAGCATTCAGTCCTCTGCTGGTGCCGCGTACAGAGCCAGGGCCAGCTAATCAGGGCCATGGGCCGGAGAGCAGTATGTCTTCCCTCACTGCAGCTAGTGAAGCTTGCACCCACTTGAGTTAGTTGGTGGGTTGATTCTGTTTGTCCTGAACTGCTGTATCATAAGCTCTCTGGGGTAGTGCCAAAGTGCAAATAGGCAATTTTTAATGCTGCCAAAATAGGGACAGTAGTAACTGTTACTTATTCCTACTTTGTAGAGGGTACCAACCGTTAATGAAACATTTTCCCAGACTTTTGGCAGTTTGTTCTTCACTTTTTTTCCATTCCTTTTTGCTTGTGCTGAAAACTGTATGGCTTCAAGACATGTGGGAAGAAAAACTTTCTTTATACTTGTGTGTGCACTGGCTGGGCGCTTCCCTTCATGCAGCGGTCACTTGTGGTCTGCCTGTCAGATGCAGCAGTGCTGGACGTTTCTGCAGCAGTGTTTTGGTGAGCGAGGCTGTGTCGTGCTGCGGGCTCCCAGAGTCTGATCTCATTTAGTCCAGAGAGCGTAACAAGAAATGTCTGCCTTTCTGTGACCAGATTTTCTTTAAGAAGATGCTTGATTTCGCAGGAGCAGCACCTTCTGGAAGAGCTTTCACAGCCCCCTGCACCAGCTGGAGGACACTGTCATAACCACAGAGCTGCCCACCCGCATGTCTACAACATACCTTTTCCAGCTCCTCAGCCAGAGCCACCAAGGATTATCCAGCAGACGGTAAGGATCCTCTTTCCTCGGAAATACCACTAGCGCTGTGCTGGTCTGAGACAACAGCTGCAGGTGGAGCGACTTGGGGGCTGTGTGGAAATGCTCATCCCACCGAAACAGGAGATAGACCTCTCTGCTGTTTTATGGACCCTTACTGCCCCAGGCAAAATCTAAGGGAAATCATCTTACAAATAAGGCACAAGTGTGAATGGTTCACCATAGGAACAAGGTAGCAAGAGGAGTAGGAGCACTGCCCATGCTCTGGCCCGGCTGCTCAGCCAGTTTCCAATGCACATTTTCCAATGCTGCTTGTGCAGCCCACAACCTCAACAGCTTCTTCGCGAGGATCTCATGGGAGACAATGTCCAAAGCCTTACTGAAGTCCAGGCAGATGGTACCCACTGCTCTCCCTTCCCAAAGATGAGGGAGCTGGCAAAACCAACCCTGCCTTCTCCACTTTTCTTTCTTTTTCAGATGCCGCCTCAGCCTGCCACCATCATCCAGCAGTTACCTCAGCCGCCCCCCCTGATCACGCAGATCCCCCCTGCCCAGCCTTTTGCAGCCCCCCGCTCTGGAAGCATTAAAGAAGGTAACGTACCTTCCATCTAGCAGCCAGCTCCCATCACCAGGCCTGGAGAGGGCAGGCAAGGTGCCACGGCAAGCGGAATGGGGCACGGGACAGCATCCAAGCTAGTTAGTGATGTGCTGTTCCATGACTGGAACATGCTGCTGGAGCTGTGGGAATTGCACTCCATAAATGGACTAGATACCATTCCTGAGAGGCTTTGGGACAAACTTTTATCACTAAAACCAAAGCAAAAGGGACAACTTAGCAAGGCCAGGTTAAACTGCCAGGGAAGCTTTGGAAAGCAAAACAGCTCAACCCACGGCACTGAGTAATATTAACAAGGTCAAACTCATCCACACAGATTATTCCGAAATTATCAAGTAGGCTTCTAAAATCTGTTTTTATTCTTTTGTTCCTTCTTAACCTGCTGTTCGATCTTCTCAGAACAATACAAGCTTTTATTATACCCCACGTTTGGAAACAAGACAGAACATCTGAAAGTGTTGTTCCAAATGTATTTCAATGCCAATAAAAAGAGTTTGTTTCTAAACATAGGTGGATGCTACTATGAAATAACACGTGAACCAAAACCTGGCTCAACCTTCAGACAAAAGTTTCTCTATCCTACAGAGAAATCCTCAGTCATGAAACTGCAATATTTCTCAGCTCTTTCTTCATCTAAGCATCTGGATTTTTGAATCGGAGTTTATTTTCATAAACAAAATAGTCCCAGTTCATGCATGACTTTTCTGAAGCTGAAACACATAACCTACTTTTGGTGTGACTCGATAAAAAATGGAGACTTGCCTTGATTCTTTTCTTCTTTTTTTCTCCCATCTCCCTTGTTCCTTCCACTGTTCCCAAACAAATTAGTTAAACTGCACAAGTCCTTTGTGATGAGGACCCAGGGATCATAGTAAGTAGATTTGATGCATGTGCAATGGACTCTCAAGGTGGCACTGCAATATCATGCAAACTTGAGGAAACCTCTCACATGCAAAAAATGATCTTGAGCCGAAGCAATGAAGAGCACTGGTCAGTCTCTGGTCAGTCCATGCTGGAGTAAGCGAGAGAGGTCTATCACTCTGTCCTTCTCCAGCCTGCCAGTCAGCATAGCCAGAGGGCTGGGCTTGTAGGGAACCTAACAGACAGAAGATGCTCAACAGCAGTAGAAGGGAGGAGAAACAGGAGAGCTGATCTAAACAGTCTTATTCATAAACATTAAATTTGCACTGCCTGGCCAAATAATGCTAATATTCTTCATGTGTCCCTTTCAGCTGCCCTGTTCTGGTTGCAGTGACCAGTCTGTATACTGGAGGGCACTTCTTACCAAGATGCCTCTGCTGCTTGCCAGTTGCTGATAAAGCTCTTACTTTCTTCCTTGGGGTGGCCTCTTCTCAGATATGGTAGAGATGATGCTGATGCAGAACGCTCAGATGCACCAGATCATCATGCAGAACATGATGCTGAAGGCTCTGCCACCGATGGCATTCGCACAGCCTGCTGGAGCCAGCTCTCCCCTGCTTCAGCATGCACAGCAGGTAATGAGTCTGAAGGGCATCCTTGCTCACACGAAGTGATGGTTGATCTTTTTGAGAGGGTGCAGGGCCTGGACAAAACATGCAGAAAGTCTGGGTCGTTTAACAGCTGTGCACATCTTCAAACCCACTGCAGCAGAAGACTGTTACTGAGCAGAGCACAGCCTGCCTCTTTACCATGATGAGCACTGTGACAGGACCCATGGAAGAATGTCTCCTCTACAAGTGCAAAATAGATTCAGTCCAGCTCTGAAAATTATCTGGCCTGTACAGTTGAACCACTAACAGACTATGCATGCAAGACACCTACACTGCGAATCTGCTGCTGCAGGTCCACTTGCTGCAAACAGCAGGACAATATTTATGTTACAAATCCTGCAACTGGTAAAATTTGACCTGGCAGTTTCAAATGGGTTAGAGCTGAAGCACAGATTTTCTGATTGTGCTTGGAGCCCCACTCCTCTAGTTCCTGTCTCACTGAAAATCAATGGCTACTGAGCTCTGAAAGGACAGATCTTAAAGATATTTTGGCATATAGATCCCTATAGGGATTTTTCCAAAACATATCCAGTGCCTGTTAATTTTGAATATATCCTTAGGTGCCAAATTCCTAAGCTATTTTTAACAAGGTGATATAGCTCCTTAGTGTGCTTAAATGTTTTGGGAACATGTATTTCTAGTCTCTAACCTGTAGCATTTTTTACCTGAGAAGCAAGGACAGTTGATCTTTGGGGAGGAGATGTCCAAGTGTTGCAAAAACTTCCCCTGTACATTTCCTACCCCTCCGTTTTCAGGCTAACTATGTCTTTTCCCTGTGCTGTAAGCAAGATTTGTTTTCTTCCTCTCAGATATTAAGGTTGTCGGGTGAGAAAGCAACTCCCACAGTTCTGCAGCCCTTGCCCAGATCACTCACACCTTTCCTACGTGCTATTTGCAAAAGCAACAGACGGCTTAAGAGGCCCCGAGGCCCGAGTTTAAGAGGGGTGGGAAATGCAATCCTCCTCCACAGCCCATCCCATGGCCTGGAAGGAGCTGACTGGTTTTTGCACCTGTTGGGACCAAATGTCTGCCCTGCACAGAAAGCCTCTGACAGCAGCTGCTAGCTCGCCGTATCGGGGCACTGACATCCCAGGAGGCCACCCGCAGCACGGAGGGGCCTGCTGGCTTTGTCAGCCATGGTGCCGGGCTGGTCTTGCCGTGGCAGTGGAAGGCGGTGCCGGCTCTCCCCTACGTCAGAGCTGCACTGAGTGTTGCCTCAGACAGAAGTCCTTTTCTATTTTCCTTAAACTTTGCAGTTTCTGGTTTTGAATACTTTTTCACCTTGCTGTGAGGGAGTGTCTGGGGCAGACAGTGGTGCTGGGAGAGGCAGCAGACTCATCTGCAGCTTTCTGTGGAGGACCCCGCGTGTAAGGGAAGATGGCAGAGGAAGAATGTGCGTCCCCCTGTCCCCCACCTTCCTCCCCAGGCCATCCTGTCACCGTGTGCTTCCCTGATGTAGACGAGTGGGATAAACTGGGGGGAGTGGGGTCTGAGTGCCTCTGAATATCAGATGAAATCTGAAATCACCAAGTGTTTTCTGGTCCTTCTATGTCGGAGCCTGCAAAACCCATCTCCAGACACGTGCTGAAGGGCTTTCTTTACCAAGGGGTGGCCGAGTGGGAACCCGGCCCCTCATCCAGGAACACTTCCCATGGGGGCACAGATTTCACAAATCGCCCTTTGTCTCTCTCCAACAAGGACCTGCAGTTTGCTGCTCCCCTGACCGTGAAAGCAGACAGGCCCAGGCCATCGGCGGTGCACCACCACCACCACTACCCTCCCACAGGGGTGCTCCCAGTGCCCCACGCGGGCTTCCCGTCCACATCCGCGGCACAGCACTGGACTGGCAGCACGCTCCCTGCCCTGCCCACGTAAGTAAACAGCCACGACATGAACTTTTAGCCCTTCTGTCCTGCACGTTGGGTAGCGAGGTAGACCAGTCAATCCCATGCCTTTGTGGTTCTTCACTGAGGCGAGTCCTGAATACTGCCTTTAACGCAGCAATGGGATTGAGGTGGGTGAGGTGATGATTTGATACACTCAATCTTATGACTTGAGTAATGATCCCTTGCTTACTGTGGATTAAACACCAGGATCAGACAAGGTCTATAGATGATACCAAGCTGTGCCCCTGCCATGCAGAGCCAACACCCAGCAACGCTGCATGGCTCTGCTGTGCAGTGGCTGTTGCCCTGCGTTTTGGGTCTTCCTGTGAACCCAGCAGAGACCTGCTAAATAAGGGCTGCATGTGTTTTACGTTCAGGCTAAGGTTCCCAGTAGGATTTATATTCTTAAAAGACTGATGAGACATTTGCTAATGAGAAATTTCTGGAAAAAAAAAAGCACCACCACTTGCTAAGGAAAATAGTACAAAGGGAGGGGAATACTCAGAAACAAAGCTGAGCCTTTGCGATAAGCCTGTGCTCGCAGCTGGGGTGTTTTTTCAAGTACAGAAATGGATGGACTTTCTCCCCAGGCTGCCCCCAGGTCTGTAGAGCCATGGAGCCCTTAGCGGAGGTCAGCAGCCGGCTCCTCCACAGGCTCACTTGCCTGTGCCCTCCCTGCTATCTCTGGCCAGTGGCAGGAGGGGCCTTGGGCAAGGATCTGTGCCAAGAGAGAGCAGTGGTCTTGCCGAGTACATCAGGAGGGGATAGCAGGAAAGCAGGCATGGAAGCAGCAGTGCTAGGAAGTTCTTACATGCCGAGGCTGGTAAAGAAACGCAGATTCCTAGAGTGTTATGTTGTGGCTGGGGACTTTGGCATGGGGACTAACTGTTGCACTCGTGAGAACACGGCTTTTATTTCTGTGCAATGTCTCTTTCAAAGCCTTAGTGAACAGAAGGGCAGGACGGAGGCAGCTGCATCCTCAGGCATGGGTGACCTGCTGGCAGGAGTATCTGTATCTCTTTAGCATGGGATTTGGAACAGATTATTTGCCTAATGGGATTATAAGCAATAAACATTTCTACCCCTTTCACTTTTACATGGATTTGTAATCTGTATCGGTAAACATCTCTTGGCTCCTACCAGAATCAGAGTGCAATTAGTTGTTTTCAGAAATCAGCAAAGGAAGATCTTGTCATGGCTTTTAAGCTGGCTTCTTCCTCTTCTTCAGCTACCTTCCACCATAAATTATGAGATCTGACACATCTGCACTGTCCTTTTGCAGCTGCAGCGAGCACGCACTGCTGACTATTACCAAACACAATAAAGCCATTTTTCTTGTTGCAGGTGGCCCACATACTGACAGTACGTGCTCCTCTGCAAGTGGACCATAGCATTGCTGAGGTCAACCTGTATTTGAACAGTTCCTAAATAACCTGTCTGATTGAACGCTTAATGTCTGTATGACTGCACATTGTTGGTACAAGAAACGAGCAGGAGAAAGACTGCAGATGTTCAGAAGAAATGTACCGTGCTCCTGTAGGCTGCTTACCCGTTTCTGCTAGTTCAGTTGTTTCCTCTCATCTTCCAAGCCCAAACCAGCCACAAGCAATCACCACTTTTTTTGCTGTCTCTTCTCAGAATCAAGAAAACCCATCACAAAGTGTATTGCAGGCCTGGCAGCCTACAGCAGCCCCTGGGCGTGAAATAATCTTACCACCAGTGCTATCTGAGTCCTTGCAAATGAGTATGACAAAGCTCCAGGGCTGGGAATCCCCTTCCTGTGCAAATGGAGGAAATGCCCCTTGCAAAGGGACCTGCTGCCATCTTGGCGGGGATGGTGCAAACTAACCCAAGAAGCCTGAATGAGGGTTTAGTTGCCAAACCTCATCAGCCTGAAGTTTTCCTCCCTCAGCATTTTTGGTTTTACTCCCTCACAGATATACTTGTCCTACAGTAATTACCTGTCCCAGAAACTAATGATGAGCAGGAATGATCCAAATGCAAGTTACCTACATAGCAGAGAAAAATCCTGGCACTGAATTTTCCTGAAGACCAGCACTCTGCCCTACCTATGAGAGTTGGCTTTACACACTATTTGGATAAATAATTCTCAATGGAGAAGAACAGAAAGAAATCTGCTCCTGTGGTCATCAGGTTTGAACGTTGAAGTGCAATAGCCACCCCCAGCTAACTGCAGTCCACATTTTCTTCCCCAGGAGAGCTCTGACTCCCAGTCTCCCCCAAATCTCACATTTACAAATCTACCTACAGTTTTCTTCTTTCTTTCTCAAAGAGCTATTAGAAGGTGATTTAAGCAGCCTGGAATTGTGCATATTTGTTTCATTATTTCTCAACCTTTCTCTCATATAATCAGGTTTTAGACTTGATTTTAAAAAAATAATAAAATCCTGAGGTTCTTCCTTGGATATTGGCATGTCTTTTTCTTCAACAACATAAATAGAACACTTTTCCCTTCTTTACTTTTCCCATTAATTTTCAGAGGGCAGGCTTTAATCCAAGCCCATGCTATCCTGTTTTTTTGTTTTCATTTAGGACTCCTTAGAAGGCTTGCTCAAAGTTTTAATTGAGCAATACTTTTTCATGCTCTCAGCAGCCTGGTTGTGTTTACTACAGAAAGATAAACAATGAATTAGTAGCGCTTTCTCAATGTCTTCCCACCTTCTCCTGTTTCTAAAGTGGAAAACATCCTTACATTGATTTTGCCTGATGCAGTTTGTGAGTGAATCTGATGAAGATAACCCAGGGACATAAATTTTTTTTGGAATGGTTACCTGGAAGAAAAGATATTGCATATATACAGATAGTCCCTGATAGGAAAGTTTAGTCTGGTTTGCCAAGAACTCTTGTCAGTAGCTAAGGAGATAGGTTTGGCAGCAAGAAGCTGATGTGTATCATCCTGGAAGAAAAAACTTTCAAGCTGTGGCTCATTTACCGTACCACGTAGTGCTGCTCGCCGTCGTGCTGGGTGCTTCCCCATGCCTCCTGCCTCCGGAGCAGGAACACAGACCATGGCTGAGGCAGCTTGTGCAGCTCTAGTTACACGATTGTGTGCTGCGTTATCCACAGGAGTCCATGAATTAATTGATGTATCTTAGAGTGATGCTATCAAATTGGTAAGCCAGGGTGGTGGAGTAATCTGTAAAGACTACCAGACAAGTATGCAAAGGGTGCTGTGAGTCATATTCCTAAATAATAACTGGCACCACTGGAAGCTAATGGAGTGCTGTCTGTGCTCTGAAAACAATTAATGAATAATTTATTTACTATGAAAATCTTACCTTGCTCTTTGCCCTCTCTGCTCTGTTTTCTTTGCTGGATGTGTGTAGGTCAATCAGATAGCATGGATCAATTCACTGGTGAGCAGATCAGAGAAACCCAGTGGAGGGTCTTCAGTGGCAACTCCTTTGGACACAGGCACTAACAGCCTTTAATAACCCCAGCCAGCCCCACCTGGGACCCTTGCCCTCTCCAAGCCCAGCAGTCCCATTTAAGCTTGGGCCTGGGGCTGCTTGTGGATCCTGTTGACCCCGTCCTGCATGTCCTCTCCTTGCATGGGAGTATGGCATGGTGCTTGCTCCCAGTCCCTCAGGAGCAGCTGGCCCTTCTTGCACCAGGAACCAGGATGTGCAATGGAGAACAGCACTGTGCTTGTGTGGGGATTTGATCCTGCTCCTTCGAGATGTCTGCTGTTCTAGGCTGTGCATTGCAGGTTTAGCAATAAACGGTACTTAGTGTATGTTAATGTATGTGTTTTTACTATCTGCTGTTTAATTATTGTGTGTAGGCTGTAATTGGCTCCTCCCTTCTAAAAGCTTACTATGTGCGGTGTTGGCTCAGCACAGCACTTCCTCCCAAGGACGTACATGTGAAATGGTGTGTGCAGAGATGTCTCCTCAAAGCCTCATCCAGGCTCCGGGAAGCTTCTGCAGCTTAGGCATGGACCTCTGCTCAGCATCACACCTCAAAACGCTCAAGCCATGCACAGCTTCTTTGGGCAAAAGATGTCCTTGCAGATGGGATCAGGTCCCTGGGCAAGCACTGTGGTTCACATCCCACTCTTAGGATAGTGCCCATGAGGCTCCAGGAGTTACTCCGCGTTGTCCCACTCATGGCTCTGCATTTGCAGCCCAGCGAAGTTCCAGCAAAAGCCCAGCAGATGCAAGTTGTCCTCCTGATCTGTGCACGTTTCATTAGGAGGTCCTTGAACACTGCAGAATTGCTTTACAGTTTTCAAAAGAGGCCTTTTAATAAGGCTTGGCTGAATAACGCCACATTCACATCTTTACCTAAGGCTCAGTGTGGCTGGCCACACGGCCAGGCTGATTCATGGACAGTCTCTGGGCTGGGAGTTAAACTTTAATATGAACCAGAGGAGAAGAACCCAGGCATGACTCAGCCACCCACGTCCTTCCCCTTCTCCTCCCCGCTGGCGAGGGCAGCGCAGCAGGACAGGGAGCGGGGACGCAGCAGTAAGAACCTGCAACCTGGGGGCTGCCTCAGCAATGGAGCCTGGTGACCCACGGGGGAAAAGAGTCGCTATTGTCGGCGGTGGTCTGGTAGGAAACACAATTTGGCTGCTGTGTGATTGTGTTTGCCACGGAGCCAGAGCTGTAAAAACATTGCTTGGACGTGGGGTGAATGTTTTTAAAATCATTCCTACTTCAGATGACGGGGTGTTATGGAGGAGTTGGTTGAGTTCCCACTGTGGGAGGCAGCAAGGCTCATTTGAGCAGCTAGGACTT
>NW_010537607.1:12174-25261 GCF_000687285.1 Phaethon lepturus | reverse complement strand
CTTTCCCTCAAGGGAAAGCTTTGCTGCTGAGATATCCCAGAGAGGCAACGCGCGTCTGTGGTAAGGCACTTGCCTTGAACAGTGAGTCCAAGTAAATCCCACTGCTGAGTCTCTTTCTCAGAGGAAGAGGTTTGGGAGGTGGAGCAATGGTGCCTAGGTAGACTAACTAACTGTCCTCTTTTGGGCTGCCACATCCTCCTGCCCCTCAGTTGTTTCTTGCTTTAACCAAGTCATTAACGTGAAATGTTTTGCAAGGACTCAGACTTGGTAAACACTAGGCTAAGACGAAATGCATTCCTCTGCCCACTTTTGGGAATGGTTTTTCTCCATTGCTACTTGCAGAGTGGTCTGACACTAAAGGACAGCATTGCAGCACTTAAATCTCTCTTGACTTTTTGGCTGTTAGCTTCTTAGTCCTTGTACTGCTGGAAAAGAGTGATGACGTAAGAGTCTGTAGTTCTAACAATGATTAATGATGGAAATTAAACAAGAGAAAGACAGCCATCCATTTAAACAACAAGCAGGACATATGTGTGCTGTCCTTTTCAAGGTAACATTTTGCTTTTGCACACGTCTAGCTTCCCCTGCTGTGTTCCCAAGGGAATGCTGCAGTGCCCTGAATTCTATTGAGAAAGACAAATATAGTCCGGAGGGGAGCAGGGAGCTTGCCTATACCTGCTCCTGTTGTCTCTGGCTGAAAGGGTTAGCCCTGCTGCAATTAATCATTGTGTGTAAACAACCCCTGAACTTGGTATGACTTTACATGATGAGTTTTGATGCCTCCTTAGAAGTCCTCTAAGGTTCTTGATCAAAGGGTCTTCCTGTATATGCTGAGCTGCATCCCCCGACTGCTGCTTTCCCTTGGTGCATCTCAGTAGTTATCTGTGATATAGCTACTAGTGAAACACTTCATCCATCATTCCTGATCCTTCTCTTGTAGGTGGGTGCATTAAATGCCTGTTTCTTCGCTAGACGAGGTTTCCATGTTGACGTTTATGAAGCCAGAGAAGGTAAGTTCAGCCTGTTCATTACTGCTTTATTAATATGTTTCTGTCCCTTTACTGATAACAGTTCTTGAAGAAGCAAAAGAGGAACTGTGTGAGCTCACTGAAACTGCAGAAAGAAAATGAAATCTGAAAGCGTGGCACTTTGGGGATATTCTTTTCACCCTTCCCTTTAGCTCCTGTGGTGGAGAGGTGCATTTATTTGAAATGTGTTGTCTTGTGTGGAGGGAACCCACCCTTCAGCTACTAAAATTATGTCCTTTTTTGTGTTCTTGGCTTAAGTGTTGATTCAAATCCTCGCCTTTGAAAATTGGTCTCTGCATGAAGAACTATAGCACAGTGCTGTTGAACCAAGCTGGGTCAGAAGTTTGGAAGCAATGGCTATTGTTAATGCTGCAGCATCTCTGTTAGGGTTAAAAGCACCGACTTGTAACCATTGCCATCAGTGGGGACGAGGGCTGGTGGTGAGAAGGGCAGAAGGAGAGGTGGAGTGCTTTCAGGAAGCCTCCAGCTCCACAGGGCACAGCAACAGAGAAATGATGATTCGGAGCCCAGGTGCTGGCTGAAAGGCAGAGAAATTGTTCACCTTCAGCGTCTATCAGCTGACAGATAAATAAAACCGGGGCAGACATGGCAAGCCGAGCAGCAGATGAGAATGACGCCATGGAAGGTGAAACTCAACTCGACCGGGCAGTGAAGGGAAGGAGAAGCCCTTTCTGACACGTGGTCTCTGTGGTAACTGTTCCCACTCAGGCAGACGTCGGGACGGGTGGTTCAGCTGCACGGCTCCCAGCTAAGCCTGTCCCAAGTCCTGCGCACAGCTCCGGGTCCCTGCCACAGAAATGGAGTGTCACAGCAGCCAGTCCCAAGCGATGCCAGCAGGCTGCAGGCTCAGAGCAAGAGCAAATGGCTTTTCACCATGGTTTAGCTGCTAAACTCTTTGCTGGATGTTGTATATACTAGAAGTTTCACAGGTTCAAAAAGCCTCTGGTTGCTCTTACCTGCCTTCTGAGTTGGATGGATTTTTACCACTTTGCTTCAGTTTTTGGCTCATTTCTTGTGCTAAGATGCAACCTTGCAAGCTATTGGGATAAGGCTCTGCCACATATGCTGGCCAGACAGCCCGGGGAGCCTGGGTGAGGCCAGTCGGAGGAGGAATGGGTCAGCACTGAGACATTTCCATCTGAACAGTGATGGAGAAGGTGACTTGTCAGTGTTCCAAAAAGTGTCGGTCTGTGGGTCTCAGCAGAAGCTGACAGGCCTTCATTGCTCGGCTCTCTCCGCTTTGAGGGGGAATGGCTCTTAGCGATAACGTGCCCTCCGGCAGCACGGGGCTCTGTCAGGACCTGGCACTCCCTTTGCAGCACTTGGCTGCAGCTTCTTCTTCCAGGCTAGCGGTGGCACAGAGGAAGTGGCCCTCAAAGCTGCCCAGCTGCCTTCCTGACAGCTGGACATGCCCTCTGATACCTGCCCTCCCCGCATGCAGAGCAGGGGGACGGGAACTCCCCGCTGCCCTGCCTGCTGTGGCTGCAGGGATTTTGGAAGATGCCACCCACACTAGACTGTGGTATTGGCATCTCCATAACCAACTGCTCTTTCCACGCAGATATCCGGGTGGCCAGCTTTGCCCGTGGCAGAAGCATTAACTTGGCCCTGTCCCACAGAGGACGCCAAGCCCTCCGAGCCGTAGGGATGGAAGAGCAGGTACCCTGGCAGCTTCTGTCAGTGCTGGGGTCTCTGTGGTTAACATGCTGTTGACTTCAGCTGGTGATGGACAGTCTCTTTTCTGCTCCCCACTCACACAGGGATCACTGCAGCAGTAGCTCTGCTTTTGTGAGGGTGGAGGTAGACCTCTCCCACTGCATGCCCACAGCCTGGTTCTCCACTGCTTTCATGGCACAGTGCTGGGGCACCCAACCCTGGGCAAATGGGTTCTGCTCATGGCAGAGGGTGCTTCCCCGGGACACCAACACTCAGACAACACCTTCCAGTGTTTACCTCCCTGCCATGCTCTCCTCCCTCCTGGAGGGTGAGGGCAAATGGGGCAGGAGTAAGGTGGACTCCCAAAAGAACTGGAGTACCAGCAGGATGCGATAAAGGGGGCTGGTTTCCCCTCTGACATGGCCAGATTTGTATTTTCCCACAAAACCTTGAGCTTTGGGCTGACCCCTGAAATCTGTGCACAGCGACTTCTGCACAACACGCTTGGAGAGCCCAGCACTCCTCTGCAGGGTGCTCACTACTGTTTAACATCCAACTGTCGGCAGTGGTGGTATCTCCTGGCCCCCGGCTGCCCGCAGAGAAGGAGCCCAGGCTTTGGCAGGTCATATCCCAGCACCAGGATGTAATTTGCCTGTCACCCTCTGCCCTGCCCAGCACCCTGCGGCTTTTCATGTCCCTTCTGTCAAAAAATATTTTTGCACTGTTTTTTATGAGAATGAGCTTGTAAGTAATCTCAGTACAATGTAGTGACCTGGCGTTGACAGCCCTGTAAAATTTTATCCCAGTAACTTGGATAGCCAGATGAAAATGTATGAGCAGAGAGCATCCCATTCTGCCTGGAGTGCAGTGCACAGGGGGAATGGCGCTTGGTAGCTTGTGCCCTGTCCCTCGGCAACTCAGCTTTGGCCAGAAGGCTGGGTTATGTTCCCTTCCTTTTCAGATTGTGTCCAAAGGCATTCCCATGAGGGCAAGGAGGATACATACACCTTCGGGGAAGAAGTACTCTATCCCCTATGGGAAGAAGAACCAGGTAACGGTCTCGTGCTGCCACTCAGAGATGCTTCACAGAGCACCAGGGGTCTTTGATGGCGTTTGTAGCCCTGTGTGATGGATAGCCTGGGGCTTTCACTCTTAGAAATGATGCTGTGAGCGGGAAGGGGATTGCGTGACCCCCTGTTTTTGGCAGGGCTGTTTGAAGAAGGTGGCATTTCTTGCCTGGCCATGGAGAGCATCTTTCAGCAACGCCTCCTGAACCCCATGTTTGTTTGCCTTGCAGTACATCCTCTCTGTGGACAGAGCAAACTTAAACAGAGAGCTGCTAACAGGTAGGTTGCCAGGTCTGCTTGCGAACACTTTTACACCCTATTCACTTAGGTGAGGATTTAGGGTTTGCCCTGTGAACAGGAGACTTTGGGCCCATGAGTTCGGTATAACCTGGCTCTCAGAAAGTGCAAACGTGAACTAGCTGTGTTTTTAAGACGAAAATCTGTGCTATTTCCCTCCTGCTTGTCTGACGCAAAAGGATATTCAAACAGGTCCCCCCGAGGTCTGTGCAGAAATCCCCGAGGAGCAGCTCTTCTGCATTCTTCCTCGAATGGGAGCTGCCTCAGCTCCGCGGCTCCTGGCATTGGCATCTGGTCCCGGAACTTCACCAGCTGAAGCACGCGATACACCCTCAGCCTTGCCATGGTTCACGGTGTTTTCCACAACCCCTGACTGTACAGAGGAATTGGAGCACTGTGGCAGTGTGTAATCACGCCAGGCCAAACTCTCACAAGTTTCCCACTGACTACAGGCCTCGCATCCCATCCTGAAATACAGTGCAGTGATGGTGGAAACAGGTCAATGACTCACCACATTGCCGGGAAGAAAAAAATCTTTGCAGGATTTCTTGCACCTTTTAAATAGTTTTCACCAGAGCTGACCAAATGCAATCCTAGTGTGGTGCTTCACTGGCCACCACTCCACAGAGCAATCTTATTCGCTGTAATGGCAGAAGTCCCTATAATTTAGGGATCCCTTGGAAATATCTTTGGGGTTACAGTACAAGCATCTATATTTAGTCGTCTTTTCACAGCTGCTGAGAAGTACTCCAACACTAAACTGTACTTTGGACACAAGCTCCTGGGGTGCAACGCAGAACTGGGGACATTAACCATAAAAAGGTAATCCCTGCGCAAACCTGGGATCAAGTGCTGTGTTCAGTTAGCTTCTGCTTAATCATTCATAAAACCTCAAACAATTGAGCAATCTCAGTTTGAAACTAGCAAGTTACTCCTGAGCAGGCAAAACTCAGTGTCAGCTTTGGAAAGGTGAGACATCAAAGCAGGATTCATGGGGAGGCTGAAAAAAATTTAAGCAACTCCCTAACCCCCAGCAGCCTGGCAACGGGCTAGGCACCTGTGCAGGGAACAAACATGCCAGTCTCCATAGCGCTGGTTTTCAGGGACAGATTGCTCCTCAGGGAGCTAACGGCCTTGTTTTGTAGTTGTGTTAAGTTCTGGTCATGACCCCCATCCACCTGGGGATGCAGGCTCTATGAAATAGCAGCATTATCCCAACAGTGCCTGTTGCTTTCCTGGGTGGATCTGGCAGAGTTATGTTTTTTATTTATCCTAACGCTGAACTTCCCAGTCAGTGAAAGCCAGTCTTCCCTCACCCTAGAAGGTTAATAACGCTGCAGGTGACACAGGCATTTTGCAAAAGGTAGATCCACTGTGCCCAGTGGTGCTGGCCTGAAGTTACGGCAGGACTGATCCAAGAGACTCTCTTGCTTTCAGATCTGACCAGCAGCCATTGGAAGTCACCTACGATCTCATCGTGGGATGCGATGGAGCCTTCTCAACAGTCAGAAAGCAGTTCATGAGGCAAACACGCTTTAACTACAGTCATGAGTACATTCCTCATGGCTATATGGAGCTGACCATCCCTCCCAAGGATGGAGACGTAAGCGTGCCTGTCCTGGGGGCTGCTACCACCTTTGCAGATGGGACACCCTGCTCCCCTCTCATGGTGGCTCTATTACAGCACCTCTAAAGAAACTAATTTCTCACTTGGGACTCAGACAAGGCATTAAAACTTTCCTAGAAGAAGGCAGGCATCTCTTCCTCTTCCAGTGGTGGGGCCAATGCCTTGGTACCTGGCTGCAAAAACTCTAAAGAGCCTGCCCTGGAGTGGCAGGGTTAACTTGAGCTTTGATTAGTCCTGGGGTTACGGGAATATGTCTGTGAGGACATCAGCAATTGCAAACCAGCATATTTTTGCCCGTCTTTCCCACCCTTTCCTCTTGTCCTTTCTGTGTGTCTCCCTGAAGCATCAGGTACCAGAAAGGGGCCCTGTGGTCCTTGTGTCTTCTCATGGTACAAAGGATGGGAACTGGTGTGCTGGTGTGGAGGGGAACCAGAGGTTGCGCTGGGGAAGCTGAGCAGGACAGGTCAGGGACATAAGGCAATTTTCTTTCTCTTTCAGTTTGCCATGGAACCAAACTATCTCCATATCTGGCCAAGAAACACCTTCATGATGATTGCACTGCCCAACATGGTGATAACCCATGGCTACGCTCCCTTGGGGCAGGGGATGCAGCTTGTGGGGATGAACTGGCTGTAGTGGCAGGCATGTGGCAGGGGCTGGGAGGGCTGGCAAGGTGCCAGGAGGGACCCCCAGCATGTGCCAGGGGTCTCACAGCCTAGGGGGGTGCAGGGCAGGACCCCCAGAGCTGTCCCTGCCTCACAGCACTGAGCAGGTACCTGTGCCACCCCTCCCTGCCCACGCATCCAAGCCCACCTGAGCCCCCGAAAAGCTGGATGTTATAAAGCAGGTAAGGGCGTACCAGGGCAGCGTGCCAGGCCCACGCTGGCAGATCACAGGCTGCCTGTTTCTGCCTCCCCCCTGCCTGCCCTCAGCGTGTTCACGGGAAATGGGGTGGCCAGGCTCTCGTCCCTGCTGCGCAGGCGGGTTGCAGGTGACAGGCTGGGCACTGAGCTGCTGCTCCAGGAGCCAGGTGCTCTCTATGGCCTCTGGGTTTCTTTCTGACCTTCCTCCCTGGCTGGCAGGACAAGTCCTTCACCTGCACGCTCTTCATGCCCTTTGAGGAATTTGAGAAGCTCACAACGGGCGAGCAAGTGCTGGGTTTTTTCCAGACCTACTTCCCAGATGCCATCCCCCTCATTGGAGAGTAAGTGTTCCCATCTCCCCTTCTTGCCCCTCAACACAGCGCCGCGAAGCCAGGAGACGCATCCCCGCCCAGCCCTGGCGTCCTGGTGACGGAGACTCCGCAGAAGCTGGCAGGCCAAGGGGTTGCAAACGCTGTTGGGGTGGATCCCCATGGCCTGTAGGTCTGAAGGAGGGGGGAGCAAATGGACTGAGGTCCACATTGTTTCCATGCTGGAATAGCAGGCTCACCAGTGGGATGCAGACTCAAGCCACGGCGATTTCTGATGGAGTCGCACTGAAGCACTGCTCTGTCCCTTGGAGGCACAGCCCAGGCCCCACCATTGCGGGAGCAAAGAGCAGATCACGTCCCACTGCTTTCATATTGCTGTTAAAGGTTTTGAACTCAAGGGATGGACGGTTCATAAGCCGTGGGTTTTTGATGTTAGAAGCGGGTGAGCAAAGTGACCCTGCTAAAGCGAAAGTAAGGGTTGCACACTGAAACCTGCAGCGCAACGGTAATCCCACTGATCAGGTCGCTGAGTTGCACAAACGTTGAGATTTTAGCTAACAGACTGGGAAAAGTTGGGCTTGGCAAAAAAAAAAACCCAAAACACTGTGCTGACTAAACAAAGTCTGGCACTTACTGATTGCATGGCTAAAACAAATACCAGGGCTGTGAGACGCAAGAGCAGGCAGTTCCCAGCGGCGTGCCGCTCCCCAGGCAGTGGAGACCCTCGCGCTGCGGCGCGAGCGGCACAAGGGCAGCAGCGTGGAGCCAGCACATCCCGCTCTGCCTTGAGGCCCTGGCGCAGCGGGGACTGGGACCAGCCTTTCCAGCACACGTCTGTGCCGCACAGCTGTGCACACGGCTGTGGCTCTGGTCAGTGTGTCCTCATTCTCCTGTGAAGAGGGAAGCTCCCCAGGGAGCTCCAGCCCACCCAGCTTCTGCTTTGCCACGTAGTTATCTGTTAGGTGCTTTTTTCGGCTGATAGGAAGGGTCTCAGCTGTGTTAGGCCATTTTCTTTCCTCTTAAGGAGATTGTATCACAGGACTTCATATAGACTTAGAAACCCAGATATCCTCTAGTATATCCTTCCTACAGTGACCGCCATCCGCCACTGCTCACGGTAAGAGGACTGAGACATTGATGGCACTCTTACTCATGGTCAAATTGTGTGCAGAGTTTAAAATCTGCAGGCAAAATATTTGGTCCATGGGGGAAAGTTAATGAAATAGGTTTTCTGGCTTGCACATTTTTCCCAGCACAAATATGCTAGTGAATAAGCTTGGTTTTTGCATCCCAACACCGACGTGCCTGTGGCCCTTGCTTCCTGAGCTTGGACATGGCATGACGTTGTTCTTCTTGTCTCTTGTGGTCCCACAAGTGAAGTATCTGTTGTTTTGCCTGAAGGCGAGAGCTGAAGCACGATTACTTTTTGCTGCCAGCCCAGGCCATGATATCTGTGAAGTGTTCCTCCTACCACCTTGCTTCCCGGTGCGTGCTGATGGGAGATGCCGCCCATGCCGTTGTGCCCTTCTATGGACAGGGCATGAATGCAGTAAGTTCATGGCTGGCCCTCGGCCATGTCAGTTGTCTCCCCACTCTTTTCACCCAGAAATGATGGATTTAGAGTGTAGCTCCATAAAGTTCATGGGCTGGACTGTCCCACGGTCTGATGTCCTCTGCATCTGCAGGTGTTGAACTCCCCTCAGGTACCTGGTGGCTCACTAGGACCTGGCTGTCTTCTGGGTAGGAGAGGGGACGGGGGGGTGGTGCCACCTGCTCATGGGGCAGAGGACTGCCTAGGAGGGGGTCCAGCAGGGCAGCCAGGCTGCCAGGAAAGGCAATCCCCTGGATTTCTCTGCAAGACCCCTGGCAGAGTGGCCTGGAGTAAGAATCCTGCTCTGAAGCTGCAGTCAGTGGGACCCTACATGTGCCAACAGCTACCCTAGCTAAGCATCCGTGAGAGCACTTCTCATGACCGCGTGGTTCCTTCTGCCTATTTACCCTCTTATTTTCCTCCCAGGGCTTTGAGGATTGTCTAGTCTTTGATGAATTAATGGACCAGTTCCACAATGACCTTGGTGAGTGAGGTGACCGGGGAGGAGCGAGAGCAGAGGAGGATCCCTCTGCAGCTGAAGGCAGCTGAATACCCTGCTGGGAAGCTGCCCCTGAGCTGCCGCTTACTTACCCCAGGTGTGTGCCTCCCTGAGTTCTCCAGGCTGAGGGTGCCAGATGACCACGCAATCTCGGATTTAGCCATGTACAACTATGTAGAGGTAGGTGAGCTGCACAGATTTGTGGTCCCATGGGCCGTGCACACAGTGGCACTCTGTAGGATGCACACAGTGGGGCAGGGTCTCTGGCAAGATGCTTGTTGGGCTCTCACCCCAGCAAACTTTAGCCTGAGAGCTCCTTGGGAATGTCACTGGGGCTGGGGAGACTCTGCTCCCAGGACAGGCAGCAGGAGAGCTAGCAAAACACAGGGGACCTCTGCCAAGATGCCCTGCAAAGGGGTGATGGTTGCTCTGCCGCAGATGCGTGAGCACGTGAATTCAACATGGTTCATTTTCCGGAAGCATGTAGACAACTTCCTCCACACCCTCATGCCTTCTACCATCGTCCCGCTATACACCATGGTAAGGCCAGCACCTTGGTCCCCACTGCCTGAGCTGCTGCGAGCTCCTCCTGCCTGGCTTTGAGGTGGTGACATGCTCCTGCATCCCTCCCAGGTGACCTTCACCAGAATTCGCTACCATGAGGCACTTCAGCGCTGGAAATGGCAGAAGAAGGTTGGTCAGTGGTGGTGCCCATCCTCCCTGTGCCATGAGCCTTGTGAGCATCCTGCACGCCAGCACTGTTCAACTGCAGAGGGGGAGCTTTGGTGGTGGGATCTGGCCTGATGGGTGCAGGTGCGAAGACTTCGCTTGGTGCCACAAGGTAGGAGCAAACCTCTGATGATGCTGGGGTTTCTCTTTGCACTTGCAGATAATTAATCGAGGGCTCTTAGTCATCGGGGCAGCAGGACTGGGTGGCACCTACCTGCTGATAAAGCGTCTGGTATGGGACTCGGACTTCTGCATGGAAAACTTGTGGGGCTGGTCCCGTTATCTCAAGAATATTGGGAATTTTCCCTTTGGCACACAAGTGACTTCAATGTAAGGGGAGCTCCTGGCTGCAATAAAAGTGAAGGCATGGGCTGTTGCCTCAGCTGGATGATGTTGTTTTTCTTGGGATGTGGCCTGGCAGCTCCTGCAGCGCCTCTGCCTCCTGCCCTCCCAGGAACGGTGGTGGACCCTCTCCCCAGGTGAGAGGAGCCCATTGGGACACAGAGTGCCCAGACAGCCTCTTGCAGGGGCTCAGGCCTATCTCTACCTCAACTCATCAGCCTTGTCTTGAGTGATACGCTGTGTCACGGGCTGGGTGCGGGTTTTGTGTGCAATAATGGGGGGAGCATGCGCCCTCCCAGCCAGCAGGATGGCCACTTGAATTGGTTGGAGTGTCCCAGGCCATACTGCTACCTTCTGCTCTTACCAAAATCAAGTCAACATCTTGACTTGAAAATCAGCTGGCTTCCTCCCCACCCCAAGTTAAATATGGTTCAGTTATTCTTGGTGGAAATGGAACAACTTTAAGAAAGGATGTCCTGGGGCAGTGCTTGAAGCCTGCAGAAAGGGCTGTTCCACACCTGGCTGAGAAATACTTCTGACTTTTGCAAGCAGGTCTCCACACAGGGACCACCAAGCCTTTGGGTTAAAGCAAGACCAGGGGCCTGAAAGACCCTCCTAGTTCATTGTTTTCCCTCTGTGCTTTTACATGTGCCCTAGCATATACTTTTGCCTAATGCAATTACTGATCATATTTCTTTTTGAAAAAGTCTGTATCCCTCATCAATTTTCTCCAGTTGTCCTCCGAAGCATGTATGTGGTTGTACTTGTACTGCACATACTACACCAGCAGTAAGACCTGCAGCTGCTGATGGGGGAGATAGTCTCTTCATGTTCAAGTAACAACAGCCTCTGGTGGGTCCCTGGCGATGGGCATTGCATCCAAGACCCAGAGCCCTGACGGGTGCCTCTGGTGTCTTTGTGCAGCCAGTCACGGGGTGGGTGGGACCCACACTGAGTTGGGGGTCCCTGAGCCAAATAGCTGCAGGCTGGGATAGTACTGGAGGAAGAAGGGAAGAAGGGACGACACACTTCCCTTCTTCTTACCTTGCCCTGGACCCTCACAGTCACTGTTGAAGAACAGTAAAATGGCCTGATCTGAGGCAGTACAGCCACTCGTCTTTAAGGTGGTTTACATATAGCTGCCAGCAGAGCGGCAGGGACAAGAACCGGTTTGCATCATTTAGTGAGTTATTTTTGGCTTGCAGGGGAGCACTTTTCAGGATGTAGATGGCAAAGTAGTGTAGAAGACAGTTTGTTTCTCTGGCCAGCATCTTTCCCAGGCACTGTATCTATGGGAGATGCTGGCAGCAATGACAGGGTTTTGCTATAGTTTCTCCGACAAATGCTTCAGCTGCTGCCCTTGCACCTGATTCTTAGCAGGCCAGATGTATTGACTTTATATATTAATTTTTATTAACATTAAACCTCTTCAGAGAGGAAATGAAGATGTAACAAAATACAGCTATATGCAAATTATTCCCAAGCAAATATGGAATTGTACTACTATTTCACAGGAATGTCCCCACAATGTAAGAGCAATTAGCTGCTGTGCATGGTTGGGAAAAGTGCTGAGCTGGAGATGCTCTGGGTACCGCCTTTGGCATGTCTGATGTGCTCACAGAGCAGGGAAAAGATCTCGCCCTGGGGGTGGTGGAAGAAGCTGTGTCCAAGCTCTGAGCTGTAGGCAACGTTTCACATGCTCAGTGCCGATGTTTCACAGTTCAAACAATTGCTCCTTTGCCTCCTTGCCTTGCAGAGGGTTCAAGGCCTGGTGGAGGTAAGCCAAGCTTGCAGGAGCCCAAATAGAACCTTGCCTGAGGTAGGTTGGAGAGGGGAGCGACACTGGGAAGCAGCTAACGATTTGGGAAAAAGATTCAGTGCATGTTCCCCTGCTGCTCTTCATCTCTAGGTACAGGTGTTCGCTAGCCCTTAGGGCCCATCACCTCACTGCAACCTCCAGAGCAGACTGCCAGCCTGGAGGACCCTCCATGTCCAGCTCAGCAGTGAGTGCTTTAGAAACTAGTGCAAACATAGTGGTGGAGACCAGTGCAGCAGAGGAAGGCATGGAGCAGCCTGGGAGTAGATCCTGCCAGAGCAGAAGGGAAGTGGCATTTTTGAAATCCCAGCTCCAAATCAAAGTTGCAAGCACTCTATGCCCTCCGCTGGTTTTGAGGCTTTGTGTCTGAGACTCCTGCCAGAAAGGCAAGGTTAGCACAAAGAGCTGAGGCAGTCAGTAACTAGTACAGGAGCCGTTGCATGTGCCCGCTGGTGAGACCTGCTCTGCAGTCCCATCCGCAGCAAAGCTGTGTCTGTTCCCTTCTGCCAGCTCCACTAACCCAACCGTCAAGCACTGTGCCAGGAGACAGGCATGGTGCAGCCCCTCAGCCAGCGCCTGACATGCTGGTGGCCTCTTAGAAGAAGGGAACAAACCAACAGGATAAAGAAGAGGAGGTGGGAGCCTCAGTTTGTGATTTCTTTAGCTTGGCGTTTCCTGAGTTAATGGTGGGTCCTAGCGCTGCTCAGTATTGCTCCGCTTCATTGCCCATCAAACCTGGGGTTCACGACTGTGGTGGTGGCACTCTTGAAGAGGGGGTTATCAGCCTGGAGTGAAAGAAGTCAGAGGCCCACGTTGCTGTGCTGTATCGGATTTGAAGCAGAGCATTACCCACCCCACTCCTCCAAATGCTGATGGTGCAGACAGCATTGGCAGAAGAGCCCACAGGCTGCTTTAGCCCCCTGCAAAATCCAGCTCAGCAGTGAAACCAGCCGGTGGGGAAGGCTCAGATCCGCCATGGCTGGAGGGCTGCCGCTGGAGAGGATGTCCCCTCTGGGTCCAACCTCCAGGCATCCCCACCGCAAGCATCCCGGCACAGTGCCTGGCACACGCCAGCGCCATGGACGGGCTCTCTTACATCATTCCACTTGGCCTTGGACTTCTCCTTCTCGAACCGGCGATATTCCCGGCGGTCAAACAGCTCTGTCAAGAGCCGCCAGATCAGCAGGAGTACCAGGCCGCTGAGGGCCACGCCGGCGATGGT
>NW_010537607.1:11582-12013 GCF_000687285.1 Phaethon lepturus | reverse complement strand
ACGATCAGTGCAGTGTTGGGAGGCTCCGGGCACTCTGTGGGGGAGACAGATGGCATCTGGCTGCAGCCTCTGGCAAGGGGGCAAGGCCACCATGGCAGAGCCGGCAGCCTGCCTGCAGAGGGGCAGATGGGGCAGGGCTGGGGCACCTCTTTCAGGATCGAAGGTGATGGTGTATATCTCCTCGCCGTCCTCCTGGGCCATGCGGAAGGACATCCAGCAGTTCTGGGAGTCCTTCTCCCTGCACTGCCTGCTCGCCCTTGTCGGCTCCTTGGCTATCTGGATGTTGGGGCAGGCCTGGGAGCAGTTCTTCTCGAAGGGGCCGCTCAGGAAGGCCACGCACTCCACGCAGGAGCTGCAAAACAGGCGGCCACAGCTCACCTCTGCAGGGGCAGAGGCCCTCTTACCTGGCGCTGGCTGGGGGTGGGGGGGGG
>NW_010537607.1:7076-11512 GCF_000687285.1 Phaethon lepturus | reverse complement strand
CTGCTGCAGGGCGAGGGGCAGCCGGGGCACTCCTGGCAGAAGGGGGGCTGGTATTGCCCCCGGCACTGGCAGCGGTTGCAGTGGCAGGTCCCGCGGTGGCTGCACTCGTTGCCGTGGATGTTCAAGCAGCCGTCCGTCGACTTTCTGCACTGGCAGGCGCTGCCCTGGTAGTCGGGTGTGCACTTGCACTCCCCGCAGTCGCATCTCCCGCGCTCTGCGGGGGAAGACCTTTCAGACCAGGGTCCTACAGACAGCCAGGTCGCCCTCCCTCTGCCCGTGGTTGGAGAGCGTCACCCAGCCTGCACTCTCCATGCCACCTCCATGGCATGGTCGAGGAGGTTCTGCAGGCTGGTGTGGTGGGATGCAGGAACCCCAAACCCACCCACTTGGGTTTTGGCAGGGAAAGGCAGCATCTGCCTGGGGATTTCATTTCTCTAAACAGTGCCCCGGTGGGGAACGCATCGTGCAGATGCATCACCTTTGCCGCCGCAGAGAAAGCCGTTGTGAAACTCGCAGTTCATGTTGTCGCACTCACAGAAGGTGCCATAGATCTGCTTGTCGGGCACGTCGCTGGTGTGGCAGATGCACTGCCCGCACACGCAGTCCCCCAGACCCGAGCAGATGACCGAGCTGTTATCCTTCCGGCAACTGCCCTCCAGTTCCTTGCTGGTCTTGCCTTTGGTTTCGCACTCACAGTTCTTCCCCGTGTAGCCCGAATTGCAGCTGCCATCAAAGAAGAGGAGCAAGCCTGAGTAAGAGGCCACAAGAAATGCAGTGGCGCACGTGTGGGGCCCAGACCTCAGCCAAAGGGGAGCAAATCAGGGACAGCCTTGCTGAAAACCAACCATGGCATGTTGGTGGTAACTCCATGCAGGAGCAAGGTGGCTGATTGGGAGGAAACTTCAGAAACGCTGCTTTTTCCCCGGTCGTATTTATGACACCAAATGGTTGTCCGGAAATTATTGTTATATTTATAATTTCCAAACCCTTGCCAAGGAGATCTGAGTGTTTCCTGAGGAAACCCAGTCTTTTCCTCTCCCTGTCACCATGAAGGAGGTGAAGCAATAATTGCACTTAAAGATCTGCATGAACTGCAGCCTAGAGTAGGATTTTGAAAGATTTCTACAGAAATCTGTGTCTGCTCAATAGGTGGGTTGGTGGATGGGTGGATAGTTGCATGGATGGGTGGATAGTTGGATGGATGCCCTTAGGAAAGCAGCAGAGACCACCAACAGAAGAGAGAGCTCACTGGGTCCCCTGCCTCCATGAACGTAAACTACTTCTCTGAACAAGAAAATTGGTGCAAAGCTGCAGAGCCAGGCCATGACTGATCACCACATGCACACCCCTCTTCTGAGCCCTCACTCAGCCCCATGTTTTCCAGGCGCAGAGGTGCTTGGAGGAACCAACGCAGCTGCCCTCGGCTTGGTCTAACAGCCCTCTCCCAGCAGCTCCCCAGCTCTGGCTGTGTTTGAAATAGTGTTTTGGGCAGACAGCACGTACCTGCAGATCCCACAGATGAGGCTGCCTTTCCCACTGCAAGCAGATGGGTCAGGCTGCTCATTACAGTTGCAGTCGCAGTTGCTGTCCAAGTGGACGGTGAGGGTGTCTGTGAAGCCCAGTGGCCGGATGGTGAAGGACTGGCTTTTGATGCACTCCTTGGCCGTGATCTTCACTTTGAAGATGACCTAGAAAGTGCAGAGTGAGAAAGGGCAGGGCCAGAGTCCATCAGGTAGCTTCAGCAATCGGAGGGTGGTATCAGCCCCAGGCTGAACACATGCACACCCAGTGCAATGGAGGATACCCCCATCATGCAGCATTTTGGGCACTCTTGGCATTAAATCATGTAAACAGAAAGACTGGAACAGGCTGGAATCCTGCCATTAAACAGGATGGGCATCAGGAACTTCACGAGCTGCGGGCAGTTCCCAATATAGGGGAATGTACCTCGTCATTGATCTTGATGTTGTCACAGTCCCCTCTTGCTGCATCCGAAATGACCTTGCCCTTACTGCATATGGAGTCATATTTGACATCCAGGCTGTCTGGCAGGGTGGAGTGGTCCAGGATGATCCGTGAGGAGAGGTTCTGTGGGGAAATGGTGGAGAAAGTGCCATCAGTCCAAGAGGAGACCAAAGCAAGGGGGCATGGTGTTGCAAGTCAGGGCTTTCCCCAGCCCAGGGGCTAGGGGCAGGGAGCACCCCAGGCTGGGGTCTCAGCTGCCTGGGGTGGCTCTGGAAAGGCAGGTGATAGCATTGGAGAGGCGGGAACCTCTTGCTTGCTGTGGGCAGAGGGATTCAGCATGTCCTGTCCTCAAAGCCCTGGTCCCAAATGCTCTCTGATGGTGAGGAAACATGATGGGAACCCTTTCCTGCTCTGAGCCCTGTGAAACACAACCTCCTCCAGTACTTACGTTGTAGGCCACCTGGATGAGTTCAATGATGTTGCTGGAGTCCTCATTCAGCTCTCCCACTGCCGACTTTGGGATCATCTCACTGAGTTTCTGCCAACGGAAAGCAAAGAGGTGAGCGGTCCTCTCCGTGTGATGACAGAGCAGGGGACAGCAGCAGGAGGACACACACAGCTGTTTCTGTCCTCCTGGAGAGGGATGGGAGGCACGTGGACCTCCTTACCTTGTAAATATCCACCACCTTACTGGTGACAGCAAAAATGGGCTGAATGTTGTTTTCGGCAAGTTTCTGGACCAGCTGGCCAACAGATGGGTAGTCCTAGGTGGGGAGAGGGACACCACTCTCAGCATGATCTCCCCCACCAGCAGAAGGGTGGACAGTCTGGGTTTCACAGCCCAAATTATGGTGATTAGGGTGACCTTGTGGTCTCAGCAACAGGCTTTCTATGTGACTTTTTTTTTTCTGCTTGGGGGAGCGAGGCTGAGGGTGCAGAGCCATCAAGCAGCCCCTGGGTACTTACAAACTCGTTGCTCTTTTTGTACATGTTGTCCTCCAAGTGGCACTGGCCATCGTTGGGTGTCAGGATGGCCCCAAGCTTGCCATCACCAGCAAAGTGGAAGCCGTCATCGGTAGCATACACCAGCAAGCGGGTCACATTGCGCCAGCCGATCAAGTCCTGCAAGCGACACGGAGACCTGTCCCTGAGCAGGGCTCGGAGGACAGTGCCAGCGGGCATGGCATGGCCCTTGCCAAAGTCTCGTGTCAACCACAGCGTGGGGCAGGGGGCACAAAGGAGGTGGATTACAGGAGATCAGGGTCAGGAAGCTGGGGTAAGAAGCTCTCTTGTACCCCCCTAGAGTAATCTGCCCTACTGCCAAATCAGGACTTAATACACAATGAGCTTCCAGAGCCAACCTGGAGAGGGGCAGAGCCACCTCCTGAGGGACAGTCCACGAGCGTGGGTCGCAGCACTCGCGCCTGCCCGCAGCTGCTGTCAGCGGGGTGGGCACGGGGACTCACCCCACACACTGCTGCCTGCATCATGGCATCCAGCCCCCCCTCTGGGGCATCCAGGTTTCCCGAGATAAACTGCTTCCCCACTTCGCTCTCAAACTTCTTGGCGTTGTCGGTCAGCGAGAGGATGTGCTTGAAGGCGAAGGGAGGCTGGCATTCCTTGTCCTTATTGGGGCAGGGGTTCTGCAGCTTCTCGGGGTGCGTGTTCACGAAGGGCAGCACCGTCTTGTCCACAAAGGAGCCAAACCCTAGGGCATCCAAGACTGCAGTGTCAGGGGCAGAAATGGCAAGGACCAGCAGGCATCCCTGCGGCACAGGGCATGGACAATCTGCTGGCCCCCACGTACATGTCCACGTCCCTTGCCCTGGCACACTCTCCAGCCTGGCAGAGGATGGGTCACGCTGCCTACATCCCGCTCCAGCCCTGCGGCTCTTCCCAGCAACAAACAACTGTGCTGTGGCCCCGTGCCGGAGACAGGCTCACCTATGCGGCGAGAAGGGGTGGTGCTCTCCAGCGCCCTGAGCAGCTCCCCTCCCAGCTTCTTCACCTTCTCCAGGTCATCCAGCATGGAGTAGGAGAGGTCCATGAGGTAGTAGAGATCAATGGGGTACCCTATGGCACGGCGAAACTTCACCTCGAATACAGCGGGCTGGCCTGCAGGACGGGGACACTGGGATCAGCTGCCACGCTGTGGCTCACATGTCACCCCATCGCCCACCCCCCACTGGGATCCTCCTCTCTTTTGGAGGAAAAGGGGAGGAAACGCAGGCTGCGATGTGCTGCTGTGTCCCAGCTGAGCCGGGGGAGTAAGTGGAAGGGCATTGGGAACACCAGGCAAACTGTACCTATCCTCAGTTTCAGGTGCACCTCCTGGGGAGTCAGCTGTGTGTTGTTGCTTAAGGGACTGTCCTGTGTTCTTGTAATGTTGTTGACTGGAAACTCAATCTCGTCGTGTGGGCATCCCCTCTGCTGCAGCTGCTCGATGGTGTCACAGCGGATGGGGGCTGGGT
>NW_010537607.1:6422-7045 GCF_000687285.1 Phaethon lepturus | reverse complement strand
TGGTGAAACTCTGCGTGTTGCAACATCAGCAGGAAAAAATCAGAGGAGCAGAAGGTGAACGGGCTCGTTAGAAGATGACCCAGCTCCCAAACCAGGGAGCCTCCAGGGTATTGATGGAGAAAGGAAGGGTGAAGGGTCCTGTCTGTCAGATCCCTCCCGGCCCCATCCACCATGGAGGACATGAAACACCCCCACGACGCAGTCTCCCCCCTCCACCGCAGGCGGAGCTGTGCGGGCAGGGTGACCACCCCTCTGCCTGTTAGCTGACTGCGGGGGCTGACCGTGCGAGAGGCGACGGGGACCTACCGGCTTCTTGCACCAGGCGCAGCCAGGACCGGACTGGATGCAGTCCTTGCACGTCCCCACCTTGATCTTGGGGCATTCCATGGCAAAGGCTGGAATGGACAGAAGACAGAATTGTTGGGTGGGGGGACCTGGGGAGGCTGGTCTGCAGTGGTGGCAGCCATGAGGTGCTCTGACACCCAGCATTGGGCACCCATGCTGTCCTGAGCCTATAAAACCCACGCTGGAGGCCCTGGCATGGTCCTCGCCCACCTCGCTGTCCTTCAGCTGGGCTGGCTTGAGTTAACTCCAGATCCCGGGAAATGCAGGATCTGGCCCTT
>NW_010537607.1:5531-6348 GCF_000687285.1 Phaethon lepturus | reverse complement strand
CACTGCCCACGTAAGGTGCCGGGGGAAGGCAGTGAGGAGGGGCAGGTCAGGCTCACCTGCTGTCACCAGCAGCAGCACCCAGGTCACCGCTGGCAGCTGGAGGCAGTGGGCTCGCGACATTTTCTGCAAGACAAAAAGCATGCCTGTGACCGCCTGGTAGGGAAGGAAGCCCTCGAACCCTATAGAAAGTGGCTGCAGAGGACGGTGGCCCCAGGGGGACGTGCCCTTCCCGCAGCCGTCCCACTGTGGGCAGAGCCTGCGAGCGTGACCCTGCCGCAGCCCCCGGAGCTGGGCAGCCGAGGCCAGGGCAGGGCACCCCGGGCACGTGGGCTGGCTCAGGAAGGGTGCTCGTGTGCTCTTACAAAAATAAGTTGCTTTACAATAAGCATAGCTTTTGGACTGAATGTGGAAGTCAGCAGAGCGGGAACTTGCACTGTATAGCTGTGCATTCAGCTGAACTGCTGCAAAGCTGCATGTAGTGTTTATCCAGACTTTATGCAGACTGGATACTGGATACTTCACTGGACTTCATCCAGAGTTTATCCAGACTCTTCTACCTGTATGATTATATCCATGTAACATTGGAAAATCTCAAGCACTGCATTTAGTTTTTACTAGATGGGAGGTTTTTTAGCTTCTGTGTTGAGCTATATCTGAATGGAAATTGGAATAAAAATTAACAAAAGGACCATTTCTACTAATTAACTAGCAAGGCATGCTAGATACATGGGGAAAAAAATTACCACTTGCTTTACATCTAACTGATTCACCAGGGAAAAGAAGTCTTTTGTGTGGTGAATTAATATGTTTTCCTGCT
>NW_010537607.1:2112-5465 GCF_000687285.1 Phaethon lepturus | reverse complement strand
ATCATGGCACAGGCAACCAGCATCCTAGGAGAGTCACAGTCCTGTCTCCGAGGGAAGCAGAGAGGCTGGCTCGCACTGCATGGTGTGGTCCAGCCTGCCAGCGTGGCCACCATCAGACTGGCTCTTGCACGATGTGCTGGGCGAGGAAGAAGGACGGGGTCAGACCCACACGGGGAGGGGGGCCAGGACGTGATGCCGTGGGTGGGGGCTCTGACCCAGGGCTGGGGAGGTGGCTGCACGTTTCTTACCATGCGCAGGGAAGGACCCCCAGCACATCGTACAAAGCCCACATGCACTTGCTGCCCTCAGCTACACCAGCGTTTCAGAGCATGATCGAGACCCTGTTCCTCACAAGCACATTCTCACAGTGCTTGTTCTAGCTGCTCACACTACTCGCTTCTTGCCCCAAAGCACATCTCCTGATCCCAGAAACCTGTGCCATCCATAAAGTTGGCTAAATCACTCTCAGGGAGCGATTTCTCAGTGCTCTTCCTGTGGTGTCAATGAGATCATGTTCATTAACGCTGTCACTTCTCATAACACCTTCGCCCCAGCACAGCCCTGAAGCAAAACCCAACAGAGTAAGCAGCCTTGCAACATGGACACAGACGGGGAAGTAAGAAAAGAGGAATTTGTTAAAAGAAGAAAAAGCAGTAAGAAAGCACAAAGGAACAACAAACATTGCCCTTTTTAGCAATACTAGAAACAGCATTCGAAAACCAGGTCATTGGTTTTGCAATAGCTCTGGTGCCGCCCTGAGCAAGAAAACAACCACTCTCTAGCTCCTGCACCCCCTCCTGTCAACCTGCCGCATCAACAGCCCAGAGTCAAATAGAAACGAGAAAACAACGGAGACCTTCACAAGGCACCTGGGCCAGGTTAGTTATGTAGGGCTGCTCAGATCCCCTTCTGAGCCGTCAGGATGTCTTGTCTTAGCTCATCAGCCAGACAAGCAAGGGGTGACACTGGTCAGACTTGAAAGAAGGTCTGGTCTTCTCCTGAGGGCAGAAAGAAGGTCTAGGTAGGTCGATGGGTATCATTTCAGGAGTGTTTGCACAGTGAGGTTTGGTGCCCAGCTGTAGTATGGACTTGGAGAGGTGGCAGGACCACTAAGACTGGTTGCCACCATTGCTTATGGCAGGGATCATCTGGACGTGAAGATTTGCAGCCTTGGGAACCCCACCCTGCCCTGGAGGTAGCCTCTGTGGCAAAGCTCCAGCAGCCTCGCCACTGCACAGGCAACAAGAGACGCCTCTGTGGTCACCCCGTCAAACCCTCACGGTGACATGGCCCAGGAGCTCACTCTGCCATGTCTGGCCCAAGACCACCCTTCTTCACAAGGACGTCCCCCACAAGTCCCTCTCTGCCACCACAGTCCACCTTGGTAAGTTTTTAAGGGCACTCTTTATCGTCACAGTTGGCAATGTCCCCACCTGCATGATGCGCATTTGCCGTGCTTAGTTGGCCCAACAGATTTTTGTCACCTCCAAATTCTGCTAGCACTGTTTGACCTTGCAGACAACAGGTAAAAACTCTTAAAGTAAAAAAAAAAAGAAAAAAAAGAAAAGGATCTTAACAGTAAAAGCTCTTATTGAGGCAGGGTGGGCACCAGATCCCGGTTGGACCCTGCTGGGAAATGACTTTGATGACTCATTCGGGCTGTGGCACCCCGTGCCGGGGATCACCCGGTGACCTGGGCTGTGCCAGCCCAGCCTGAGAGATGCTCCAAGAGTAACATCGCACTCCGAGGCACAGCCGGCTCCTTCATGGCCACATTTGCTGTACTCTTAGCTGTATTCACACGCTTCGTTTGTTATTGATCGCTGCTTGCATCTGCTTTGCCGCACGTGTCCAGTTAATTAGTAGTGACCTCATTTTTCTGCACCCCCCACCAAAAAACGAGCCTAGGGAAACAGGCTCTTGCCCAGCGAGAGCTGCCGCTGCTGGCAGGAGGGAAGAGCTGCTCCCGCCCTCGTTTCCTGTAGCACTCAGCTGATCGACACCCCAAATGTGCCTAATTAGGCTTCAGCTCTTCTACAAAGCTCAGAGTTCCCACACGGGCTGTGGGGACCAAACCCATGGGGTCTGTGAGCTCCTGCCATCCCACCTGCCCGGTGTTTCAAGGTGTTTAATTCCTGGGTGTTACAAGGTGTTTAATGCCTGCTGCCATGCCGAGGCGTGGGGCAGCAATGGGATGGACCAAGGCTCCATGAGCTCCTCATCCTTGCTGGAGGCTAGAGGTTCCTGCTTACAGGCTCGTCTCACAAAACAGAACAAGTTTCCAATTAAAACTGGAATTAAAAAAGCTCCCAAACCCCAGAAATAAAGTGGGAACCTCAACACACGCCCAACTCTGGCTGCTATTGAGTTTTGCAATGTAGGGTTCATTTTGTGGGCTGGATTTGGATTTGCCTCTCTAATCCCCGAGTCGTTTCTTTCCCTTGTCGCAAGAATGTAAAGCCCAGCCTGATGCTAGGGGAGAGCAGCAGAAGCCAGCTCACCACTTCTCCTTTTCTTGCGCGGTGGAGGGAAATTATTCACTGGTGTGTGGGTGGATGAGTGTATACATGATGTAGGGTGATTTTCAAAGAGAACAAATGGGGCTTTCTGCTTTTGCCTGCCTCTTCACAGTGTTCAGGGGAGGGCAAAGCAGGTTTTTGCTCTCACTCTCTGCATTAGCATGGCCCTGACATGGGCCTCAGCAGCGTTTTCTCCCTTCTCCAAGCCCCTTAGCAACGTCTTTGGCTCAGTCCTGAGCTTGCACTGCCACCACCAGTCCTGGGTGGACTTCTCCTGGGTGTGCTCTGCCTGGGATGTTGGGTTTTTTTCCTCTTTTTCATAAATTAAGGCCAGCAGAGGGATGCACACAGTCCATCATCTCGCCCATGTGTGAAGGAGCAGAATCACAGAGCTTTACAACCACCCACATCCCAGGGTGGGGAGTGGGGTGCCGAGACCAAGCGCCCTGGCGAGGGGCAGGACGTGTTGCCACCAGGCTCTGCTCCCTGGCCAGGGCTGCATGGTGGCATCGGGGGAGAAGGCTGCACCCCAGGACCAGGGTTCTTCTTGTTCCTGAGCTCTGATCTTCTCACCACATGCCTCGGGCGGCTGGAGACTGAGGCTCTGCTCCATGAAGAGCCCTTTGCAGAAGCCACCAGGGTATTCCATGTACGGAGCATCTCTCGCTCGCTGTACATTATATACCTGGCATGGCTCAGGCAGGACGAGGTGCTCCTGCAGGGTCTGTGAGCCAGAAAACGTGAAGGCGGCCTTGGGGAAGGTGTGCGAGGAAGGGGCTGGGTGCTCTCCTGCGCGCGGGCGGGGAGCGGAGCGGGGGCACGCCAGCCTCGCGG
>NW_010537607.1:1760-2053 GCF_000687285.1 Phaethon lepturus | reverse complement strand
GGCTCTGCGCACGCTGCGGGGTGTCGGTGGGATGGAGCAGGCCGCTGTGCAGCATGGAGAAGCGAGTTGGGATTTATAAATAGGGCTGAAGGGGAAGTGTTGATGCTAGTGGCGATCTTGTTGCTATAAATAAAATGCGTGTTCAACGGCAAGAGACAGGTCTTGCAGTCTGTTAGCCGCAACTCCCCCTTCAATGCTTTGCTAAACATCTGTTTTCTTGCAAAACGGGAGGACACGCTCTCGTGCCCAGTATCCCGGGAGGATTCCTGGGGCATTGCACCATTTAACGCTGA
>NW_010537607.1:1062-1306 GCF_000687285.1 Phaethon lepturus | reverse complement strand
TACACCGGGGTTCTGCAGCCCTCCCGCTGCACCCATATAGATAGATAGATAGATAGATTACAGGAAAAATGTAAAAAATAGAGAAAATAAAAATATATAAAGGCATTTTTAATATATATAAAGGATATATCTATATATTCTTATGTCCTATTGCAGGAAATATGTATATATTTTACACGTATTTCCTTCCGGCAGCCTCCCGTGCCTGCAGAGGATGGGGTGTGGGGGGAGCACTCTCCCACAT
>NW_010537607.1:0-972 GCF_000687285.1 Phaethon lepturus | reverse complement strand
CGCCGAGGTCCCTGGGTGCCCGTGGGACCCTTGCCCTGCCCTGGGAGGCCGGGGGTTTGTGCTGTTGCGTCTCCCTGGGTCAGAGCCCTGCTCGTGTGGCAAGGGGCGGCCCTGCTGGCCGTCGTGCCCTGGGTAGTCTGGGATTTTTAAGGGCAGAGAAGCCATTTCTTGTGTCTCATTTCCAGTGGGCACCACGCCTTGGCTGATCCCAGAGAGGAGTCTGTGACAGCCGCTGGGCTTGCGGAGGCACAGGACAGACCGGGGCCCGAGCAGGAACCCAGCCCAGGGACCCGTCCGAGGGCACAGCCTGTCCCTGGAGCTGGCAGAGCTGGTGCTTCGCGGGAGCAAAGACGGGATCCCCCATCGCCACCAGCCCCGTGGTGACTCGCCTGTGTCTTTGGGAAAATACATCACCCTGCACCGCGCTCTCCAGCACCCCGAGATCGCTTGCGATTGAGAACGGCACCGGGATGAGGACAGAAAAAGTGCAAAACCACCGTGTGAAGCAGGATGTGACAGCCACGACAGCGAAACACACCGTTTAAAGCCTTCCCACGCCTTGCAGAAGCCGCGTACCGGCGTCTGTGCCGGCCGCAGGCCGCGATGCCTCTGTGAGTCTTCACATGCTCGCCTGCGAGGCTGGCAGCTGGGGCCGCGGCGCTGGAAAAAGCATCAAAAACAGATGCCAGGCTGCTTTCCCTAACGCCCGGGGCGCCCTGCGCTTGGCATCTGAGAGCCAGGGAGATTTTGGGAAGGCCCTGCTCTCCCTGGTGTTAGCTCGCCCCCAGCCTCTGCTGCCTTCCCTGCCGCCGCCAGGCGTTTTTGGTGGTGGTCAGCAGAGTATTTGATCTGTACAGCACACAGAGAGATGACGGAGAAGAGCGAGGGTCTCACCCCCCTCTCCCACCTCTTCTACCAGGCCCACAGGGGTGCAGGACCTCCAGGAAGGTCCCTGAGCCCTGAGCTGTGGCA
>NW_010537606.1:1121-1516 GCF_000687285.1 Phaethon lepturus | reverse complement strand
CAGTTTCTCCAGGAGAATGCTGTGGCAGATGTTGTCTACTAAAGCCCCGGCAGACAACATCCACAGTCTTTCCCTCATCCACTAGGCGGGTCACCTGGTCATAGAAGGAGATCAGTTTGGTCAAGCAGGACCTGCCTTTCATGAACCCATCCTGGCTGGGCCCGATCCCTTGGTTGTCCTGCACATGCCTTGTGAGCATACTCAGGATGAACTTCTCCATAATCTTCCCCGGTACGGAGGTCAGACTCACAGGCCTGTAGTTCCCCAGATCCTTCTTCTGCTCGTTCTTGTAGATGGGCGTCGCACTGGGTCCCAGTCACCTGGGACCTCCTGTGTTAACCATGACTGCTGATAAATGACGGAGAGTGGCTTTTTTTTTTTTTTCTCTCCTTCCC
>NW_010537606.1:275-1103 GCF_000687285.1 Phaethon lepturus | reverse complement strand
CTCCACCAGCTCCCTCAGTACTCTCGGGTGGATCCCATCAGGCCCCATAGATTTGTGGGTGTTCAGGTGGCTTAACAGGTCCTTAACTGTTTCCTGCTGGATTATGAGGAGTTTGCTGTGCTCTCCATCCCTGTCTTCCAGCTCAGGGGACTGAATACGCTGCAGATACCCGGTCTGGCTATTAAAGACTGAGGCAAAGAAGGTATTAAGTACCTCAGCCTTCTCCTCATCCTTGGTGACAATGTTTTCTGCCCACATCCAAAAAAGGATGGAGATTCTCTTTGGCTGTCTTTTTGTTGTTCATGTATTTGTAAAACAGGTTTTTTTGTTGTTGTCCCTTATGACCGTGGTCAGATTGAGCTGGCTCAGCTGGGCTTTTGCCTTTTTAATTTTCTCTCTGCATGATCTAACGAGATCCTCGTACTCTTCTTGAGTTGCCTGCCCCTCCTTCCAAATGTGGAAAACTCTCCTTTTTTTCCCCAAGAGTCTCAGCTCCTTGTGGTTGCATGAAATATTTTTCGTAACATATAAAGTGCACTACTTTACAGTAATAAAATAATGAAATAAAAATAACCCTAATTCGATCAACAAGTAGCTTTACAGCACTGTGATTCTGTATGTACTGTATGAATGGATATTGCTTTGTTTTATGCTTTGGCTTATGCTGATTTTCCTTGACTGGCTTTCTCCTTAATGTATGTAATACCTGCAATGTGGACGTCATTTAGCGTAAGACAAAAAGAAAAATTCACCAATACCACCAAGTGTGGTAAAACTTAGTCACAGCTGCGCAGATGGACACTAAATGCAATCAAATAGAGCTTACAT
>NW_010537606.1:0-221 GCF_000687285.1 Phaethon lepturus | reverse complement strand
CAACAAAAGCCACATCTGCAAGCGTATCAACATTTAAAGCAATGTACTCGGCATTGCTGGGTCTCCACCTGGTCAAGAACAAACTCGGTGTTTCTGCACTCCACCCACCGAGCTCCCGCCCATGGAGACCCTAAAAAGCACCGGGGCAGTCTGACTTCAGCTCAGTGCAAGTGTCGTGAGTAGCAGAAAGGACGGCTGCGACAGCGACGAAGCGCAGGCCA
>NW_010537605.1:1345-1654 GCF_000687285.1 Phaethon lepturus | reverse complement strand
ACCTCCGCACGCGGCTCGCGCGCTGCCGGCAACCCGCTTCAAAAAAAAACAACCCAACACCCGTTTGCTGCAAACCCCAATACCACAGCATCCCCCCACCCGGCACGGAGGGTGGGGACAGGCCCAGGTGACACCTGGGACAATCCAGAGCTCTGATTTCTTGTCACCATCCCCATTCCCAGCCCAGGGAAAGTGGCAGAAACCTGCTCTGCACCGGGGCATCTCGAGTGGGGACCGGAGGATGCAGGTGGCTGTGGATCCTTGCGGCTTGAAGCCCGTGAAGACCACCCAAAGTGGACTTTGCAGAGC
>NW_010537605.1:281-1306 GCF_000687285.1 Phaethon lepturus | reverse complement strand
ACGCTGCTCCGTCACACGGTGACAGACCCACGGACAGCCTGGCTCTGACGGAGGGGAAGAGCACTGCGGAGCTGGGAGTCGGCTGGAGAGCACAGTGGGGCCAAGAAGGTGCTTTTCCCCAGGGGGAGCAGAACCCGAGCTCGGGGGATGCTGATGTGCCCTGGCTCTGTGTCTGGGTCTAAACCTGACCCCAAAATCAGCTCTGGGGAAGGCACTGCCCAATTCACGCCCCCACTCGTCTCCTGTCCTTGTGTGACCTCTGCCTTGGCAGGGGCAAAGCCGCGGTGCAGCCGCAGAGGTGACCGTGACCACCCCACTCTGCTCTGCTCCCCTGAGCCCATGATCTGCCGGGCATCCCCCGGCTGGGTGCTGTGTGCCGTGGGGCGGGAGGGCGTGCCCGGGGGCCTGCTCTCTCCGGCCGCAGTGGGGAGGCGAAGGGCCATCCGGGAGCTGCTCGGTGTGGGGTTCCCGTGGGGAGCACCCGTGTTTACAGCTGTGAGGGGGAACTGATGCAATTCCCAAGCTCCCGTTACGTGAGCGGAGCCGCCCGGGCAGCAGGTGGGAAGGGGGTTATCAAGGGCTCGCTGGAAATCAGCTCCCACGCTAGCCCCATGGCGGGGACACATCCTTCCACCCCGGCCATGCTGGGGGGCCAGTCCCAGCCCCTGTTCAGGAAGAGGGGCTGGAGGGACGGGGACTCTCTGACGAGGCTTTCGGTGCAGGCTGCGCTGGCAGAAAGGACATGACATCTTTCTTAGAGCTGCTTTTAAAGCTCATGATTTATAGAGGGCTTCAGAGTGCAATTAGCAGACTGTTAATTAGCCCTGCTCATAATCTTAATTGATCCTGAAGAGGAGGTGGGAGGGAGAGGAGAAGCACGAGAGCATCGGCAGAGCGGTGTCCGGCCAGCCGCGGAGTCTGAGCCAACGCGTCCAGGTGCCCCATCCTGCCCCGGGCCGGGGTCTGGGGACACACAGGGTGGCCCTTTGCCTGCCCGGGTGGTGGGACCTCCCTGCCCCATCCCC
>NW_010537605.1:0-206 GCF_000687285.1 Phaethon lepturus | reverse complement strand
GACCCCCCGGGTCAGGGGGTGCCCAGGCTGGGCTCTGCCTGGCTGCTCCCTGCAAGCTGTGGGTCGGCAGCTTGAAAGCTTTGAGCTCCCTCTTGAGGCTCTTCCTGACCCTAAATCCTGGGGTTTTGGGGAGCCCGAGCTGCTGGTGCTCCAGGCTGAGCCCCGCAGTGCTCTGCACCCCCGGTGACACAGCCCGTAGGACACGG
>NW_010537604.1:1944-4675 GCF_000687285.1 Phaethon lepturus | reverse complement strand
CGCGGCCCTGCCCGGCACGGTGCCTGGGGCTGCGGTCTGCAGGGGACGGGGTCAGCCGCAGGGAATGGTGCTTTCTGGACTTCATTAAGACTGTGAGTTTTTAACCAGTTTGTTGTACGTTTTTTGTTGCCCTTTCATTTGAACGGGGGCCAAAAAGGTGGGATCCAGATTGCAGGCGCTTTCCTAGTGCCTCTTTCTGTTTGGGGGCCGCTGCGCTCGCTCTCTGCGGGCTGCAGCGAGGCTGCCTCACGCCCCGCGGGCCTTGGAGACCACAGTCTCCCTCCAGGCTCTGCCGTGAGGGGTGCTGTGGGTCAGGCTGTTGTCATCCAGGACATGGGGCCATGCTGCCAGCACAAGACGCAGGCTCAGAGCGCAGGAGGCTGCCAGGACACCTCACCAGATGCATATTGTCTCTTTGTTCCTCCGAAAACCACAAAAAAGTTTCTCCCTTCACAGTTCAGTGATGCCCAGACAAAGATGACGTGAAATCTGTGGGAAGACTTATTTTATTACAATATAGGAATTCACAGAACCAGATGTTTAAACTTAGCTGTTGCTCCTCTATACGAGCGCTGCTGCTCCTGCTCAGTGGAGCTGTTTGCACGATTATTTACAATGCTCTAAACATGTCCACTGCTGCTTGGGTCTCCAAAAGCTGCGCGGGGTCAGGCCGATGCCACAGTGGGTCCCCTCCACTCCTCTGTGCCACAGGACCCCGTGGGGAGGATGCGGTGGTGCTGGGGCCGTGGGAGCGCAGGGCAGTGCCCCTCGGTGACCCCAGCACATCTGGAGCAGGGGGACAAGGTGCAGCCCACACACACGGTTCCCAGCCAGGAAATCATCCTGCCTTGAGGGAAGCATTTTACAATTCCGTGTTCCCCAGGGAAGTGTCCTCCCTCCGCACCAGGACACAGTCGGCACTGCCCGCCGAGGGTGCTCACAAGAGCAGCCCTCCGTCTCTGCCCAGCCACCGCTTGCGGACCCCGTGGGGTGTCTCTGCTGCCGTGGGGTGCTGGGGGCGGGCAGCCTCTCCGCAGTCCCCTAAGAGTCAAACCCCGCGCCTAGTTCTCCGGTTTCTCTGCTGTTTCTCACCTGGGCTCCTGCAACTGGGTTCGAAGGAGCCCGAGTCCCCAGCTGGAGAGTGTCCCTGGTGGGAGCCATGCAGCCGGCAGCTGTTTTGCAACAGCCCGGGGTGGCCTTTCACGACCCAGCCAGCATCTGTGAGTCAAGTCGAGCGCAGCGTCTTAGGGTCCTTAGGCTGGGACAGAGAAGCGAGGCTTACACGCACGTCCAGGATGGCAGCGTTATTTGTTTCCCCAGCATCCAGAATTTCATCTTTTCCACCTTCATGCTGCCAGCATAGTCCTTATCCGCTGTCCTGACACCTCCAGGGTTTATTTCAAGCTGAGCCATGCTGCCTCCATATGTGTTCCTGCCACTGGTTGCTGGTTATTAAAAGTGGATGCTGTTGTTGGTCCTCCTTTTGTCCATTCAGAAGCTGGCAGTCCTTAAAAGCTCATTCATCTTAGACAAGCCTAGTGGCAATTACAGCCCTCGTCCCACAGGGTCAGTTAACTCCTTCCTTCCCATTCGCCCACGGTGCACGGATCAGCACGGATCAGCACCAGTCACGCCTGGCTCTATTTAAAGCGATGCAGAAAATCCAGCATGTTCCCCGCACCACTCACAAGAGACATAGAGGTGGCTATGGAAAGGGGGAAAACGGCGTAACTGCCCAGAGGCAGGAGATACACCAGCTTATTGCCACTGAAAATCTGAGCCTGCGTGTAGCTGCAGGTGCCGTGTCACCTTGCTGGGGAAGGACGCAGCTCCCAGGGACGGTGTCTGTAACAGAAATGCGGGAGTGATGGGAAAGGGAAAGCTGCTGGTGAGTGCTCCGCAATGATCCAAAACACCGACGTGGGGCAGAGTGTGAACTGGTATTTCCCCAGCAGACCTTGTACAATTAAATTGTAAAATTATAAATTTGATCATCACTTATTGCCTTTTGTCATGGTTTTTCATGCTCGGGTCCCACACTATCCAATACATCCTCATTAACCACCACCCCTTCCCATCCTTTGATATAATACACAGATATCATTCCCTTAGTCTATGGACCACCCCTGTAAAATGTCCATAAAATGCCCACAGATGTCCACAGAATGTCCACTGAGTTAATTTAGTCCATGACTTTCGGGTCCGTCTCCTCTGGTGGTCGCTCAGGACAGGAGAGGCGGTGCGTTGCGTGGAGTTACTGGGCAGCAAAGCCAGCTGCGCTCGGGTCACTGCTGCACTGCTGCTTGTAAGGCTTGTCCTCCGCTGGTTCAGGTGGCTCCTGCTGTGGTAATTTCTGTAACATGCAACTCAAATCATGGGTTACCCAATTTAAAGTGTTCCCAGGCCCAGCAGAGTCAGACGATCAGCACTGCAGCAGCACAGCAGCAGCAAAAGCAAAAAGCAGCCACTAACGAGCACTACAACAGTAAGCCAACCAACCCCCACGGCAAGCACAGGAGCCTGCCAATTAATAACTAAACAGCAATAGCAGCTATAAATTCGATCTAGCTCATTCTGATGAAATCTGTTGTTATCTTGAAGCCTTCAAGCACCACAGTGGGTGCCAAAAAGGACCGTTGTGGTTTAACCCCAGCTGGCAGCTAAGCCCCAGGCAGCTGCTCGCTCGGTCCCCTGGTGGGATGGGGGGGAGAAGCGGAAGGGTAAAAGAGAA
>NW_010537604.1:0-1924 GCF_000687285.1 Phaethon lepturus | reverse complement strand
GCACACAAGCAGAGCAAAACAAGGAATTCATTCACCACTCCCCATCATCAGGCAGGTGTTCAGCCATCCCCAGGAGAGCAGGAAAACCATCACGTGTAATGGTTTCTTGGGAAGACAAATGCCATAACTCCAAAGGTCCCCCCCCTTCCTCCTCCTTCCCCCATCTTTACATGCTGAGCATGACGCCGAATGGTCTGGGATATCCCTTCGGTCTGCTGGGGTCAGCTGTCCCGGCTGTGCCCCCTCCCAGCTCCTTGTGCACCCCCAGCCCAGTCGCTGGTGGGGTGAGGAGCAGAAAAGGCCTTGGCTCTGTGTAAGCCCTGCTCAGCAATAACGAGAACATCCCCGTATTTTCAACACTGTTTTCAGCACAGATCCAAAACGCAGCCCCATACCAGCTGCTGTGAAGAAAGTTGACGCTATCCCAGCCAAAACCAGCGCACCTCCCCACCCCTGCTGCCAAAGGAAGAATTAGCAAACGTTTGTGGAAATCTCAGAGTCCATTCACCAACTCACAGCAGGTTTAGGCTGTGAATACGAAATAACAATTAACCACCTGGAGAAGTGCAACGCTCAGACCAGATTTCCCTATTCCCAGTGCACAGGAGGGGCTGCTCCCTTGGGTGCGGACATTGTTTAACAAAAAACTCCAGCAAACCAAAAGCTCTGAATTAGCCCTGGGTACAGAAAACCCCAAAGCGTGTAGATTTTAATGACCAGGAAAGAGCGAGTCGAAGGTTTGTGGCCCCTCAGAGTAGAACACTTGCAAATCCTTCTGCTCCAGAGGTTTTCCCAGGTCTGCAAGTCATAGCAAATGCTAAAAAAATATTTTTTATGCAAGATCAACTCTGGAGTGAAATACAGAAATGTACAAAGAAATCTCAATTAACCATATGGCTCTAACGTTCCCAAAGCTCGTAGCCATTTATCTCTGTCCAAAAGTGTGCTTTAAAGATGCAATAGGCATCTTGCTTTGTACAGAGAATTTGTGAGTGTTGTTTGGTCTTCAAACATGTTAAACTGAACACCAAAGCCTAGGGGAAGTACATAAACACCAAACAAGCTTGCTTCATACCTGAAATGAAGCTTGACTTTGGATGCAGAAACATGTTTATTTTCTGGGAAAGAAACAGACCCTGGCCTTTCAGCTGTTACAGATTTTCTCAAGGGAATAATTTTTCCAGCAAACCTTGCTCCTTCTGTAATCCTTTGTAACAACTCACCGACTCATGCTGCCCTAGCTTTAAAAATACATTTTCAAAGCCCATTAGCAAATTCACAGGTTTTTTTTATACACTGAGAATTAAAGTGGAAACATAAGACCTAGCAAATTATTTTCGCTTTATATACAGTCTCCCTAGTAAACAAGTGTTGCAAGAGCCTGTGTGCTGTCGGCAGAGCACTGAGGGATGGAGAACAGAATGTGGTCACATGTGGTTTTATTCAGTGAGTTATTTATATAATCTGAAGTATAGTAACAATCTCCCTGGATCCAGAGGCTCCCAGCTCCGCAGGCCCCGCAGACGGTGCTCCTTGGCTTTCCCACTGTGTCTACATGGATGCCCCTGAGCTCCAAGTGCTTCGCTTCCGCACGTCACCGCTCAGTCGAGATCCTTATTCCCAGGAGTGAGCTTGGACCCGTGGGGCTCCCAGCCGCGTTTCCAGAGCTCCCCGGTACAGCTCCGTGCATCCTGGTGCTGCATCCTGGTCCTTCCCTGGCCCCACGGCCGTTCAGCATCACCTGCGCCCCAGGGCTGGGCCGGAGGGTTTTGTGACAATGTCTGAAGGACACGGTGTGCCAGCAGCCAGCGTGACCCCATCCTCCCTGGTTCTCACCTCCCTCTTCCTGCCCAAAGGCCTGATTTCACGTCTGGAAATGTCCGAAAGCACCGTGACTCCGCCTCCTCTCCCTCTGCGTCCCATG
>NW_010537603.1:316-3627 GCF_000687285.1 Phaethon lepturus | reverse complement strand
GGAGGGGGATGGAGCCGCTCAGCGGCGCTGCCGAGGTCTGACACACCAGCCTTTTCCCATGCTGCGCATGCGGTTTGCGGAGCCGGGGAGGGAAGAGCCACGTGCCACCCTACAGTTAATACTCCTGAACGCCTGAGCAAGAGCAAATCATTGCTTGGGAGGGTGTGCAGGGCTCTGAGACCCCCTCAAGGGAGTAACAGCAATGTCTTCTCTGTACTTGAGTCCCTTTGCCCTTCGCACTCTTCCCGACTTGAGCTATTTCATGCTGCAAACCCTGAAACAGGCAGGCGTTGAGCTCTCTGCCTTCTCCCGCATGCCTCGCTCAGAAGCTGAAGCCACAGGCTTCCACCTCCTCCCTGCAGCTCTCCCAGCACCATTCGGGCTCTCCCCTCATCCTCTTTCTCGTGCTCACCCAACAGATCTTCCTCCCGTTTCTGTGTCTCTCTCATTCATCGCAGCCGCCTCCGTCTCCCCGGCGCATCGGTGCGGGCATCCGTCGAGCAGACTGCTTTGGGAAGTGCAGGCTGCGAAGGAGGCGGGGAGGAGCTCTGCCTTGTTTCAGGATGGAAAGGCTGGGGACACCCAGGTCCGTGGAAAGTCGCAGAGAAGCCCCCAAGTCCCCTGGGTGTTACCGGGAGTCCTTTGATGAGATCCCCACCGTTTGCTGGAGGAGCTAGGACTGGTGCAACAGGCTCCCCCCGCAGCGCCTGGACCGGGACAGAAGTTGCCCAGCTGGGGCATTAAGAGCAGAGACAACCTGCCATACTGCCAAGAGGTCTGAATGTCCAAGATGAATGAAAACCAGCGCTAACTGTGCGTTCAGCCCTCAGACAGACCTCCTCCAATGCGGCCGGGTCATCGTTTCGGTACATGCTGTCTATCCAGGACAGCTGGCAGCCGTCAGCTCTGCTGCAGCAGGAGTCAGATGGAGTTACCCCCAGTGAGAACCTGGCTTAGTATTGTTGGTGATACGGTTTATTTTTGTGCTGCTTTGTGCAGCCCTGTCTCTCTCAGAAGTCTCGCTTGCCTGCAGAGTGCAATCCATTGCAAAATAGCAAGTTCCGGAGAACGAAAAGCTACTCCCTTCCTGCAGGGTAGGAACACTTTTAAATGGTCAGGACTACATCTGAAAACTGGGAGCCAGAGGCAGGGGAAAAGACGTCCAAAAGGAGAGAAGCAGACAAAGAGGGATGAGAACAGAAAGACCTGTTTTCCCAGAATGATTTGTGATACTTCCATTTATGGAAAAAAGCAATTCACTGAAAGCTTTCCTTCAGTCTCACTCTCTAATTTAGCAGAGGTTTTGGCATGATGGCTTCTAGAGAAATAAATAAAGGGAGCTGGATATAGCTGTTTTCTCTAAAAGCTCAGAAAGATGGCTTGGTGTTGGCCAAGGATTCAGCACCTCTTTCTGCCACGTGCTCCTGGTATCATTTTAGGCAAGTCACTTAACCCCCCTCTTCTGTCACTCAGTAACGGTATTTCCCTGCCTCAGGGAAATAGCTTGAGGATATTTCTATTAAAAATATGAAAGTTCTCAGACACTGGATCGTTTGGGCCAGATAATTCTCCCCACCTTCCAGTTCAAACATAACATGCTCATCTTTGATGTGACTTTCTCCCAGATAAAGGCAAAGGCTGTGCACACGTGAAAGCTCTCCCAAATTCACGCTTGTGATTCCTGCCTTAGAAGTAACCTTCGTTGCAGATCAAACCGATATTTGCTATCTACCCATGAAAGAAATGAGAGAAACGACACATGAAGGGCGGGTAGTCAGACCCGAACACAAACACAAACATTTCTTTCTGCGCCAGGACCCTGTTTTTGAGCGGAGTCTGTTTGGTACCAGGTGGTGAAGTGGGGCTCAGAGCCAGCCTCTGGGCTGGGAAGACAAATTCCACAGCTACGTGGCAAACTGTTGGCATGTCTTGCTTACATGTATTGGCAAAGGGCTTTCCACAACAGGAGAGGAGGTCTGCCGTCCCTGTCAAAAAATGACACTAGTGACATTGAGCGCTGTTAATGCCCCACCTGACATGACTTCAAGTGGAAGGAGTGAGGTTTCATGAAGCGCCAAGGGAAGCACAGGAAAAGCCCTTCAAAGGCATTTTTATTGCTCTCCACCCTTCCAAGAATGAAGGACTCGAGAGCACTCATGGTTTTGGGGGATCTGGAGCTGACGAAGAGCACAGCGGCAGGGAGCAGAGACAGTGCTCGCGGGCATCTGCTTTTACCCACCTGTGCTGACATGCCCAAAAGAAAGGCTGGCTTTTTAAAAGAGCTCATTATCCCTCTTGGGGAATCTCTCCGTAGATAGCACCTTACAAAAATGAGGCCATCTTTTCACGTGCCTCAGTACGCATTTAAAGGCCTCGGTTACGAGGGTGGAGGGTTATACCAGCAAACGTAGCCACTGTGCCGCAAGGGGTGGTCATTTTGGGGCTCGAGCAGGCGCAGCTCTAGCTGCTCGGACCCTGCACAGCGGCAGGCGATGCTGTGCTGGTGGCAACGCCTTTTGACTCAGGCGTGTAATTTTAATACCAAAGAGCCCACAGCTCTCCTTAGGGACAGAGGAACTTTCCACTACAAGGTGAAGCTCAGTGGGGCAGCAAATGGGGTCTGCAGGGGTGAGCCTGGGACAATAGCAGAGACCCCGTGGGAGCAAAGGACCGTCAGAAATCTCGCCATCTTTCCATCCAAATGCAAAACACCTGCTTTGATGTGGTCTTCTCCGGCATAAAACATAAACATGCAGCAATGCATATGTTAAAAAAAAAACACAGCCAAAACCCTAGCAACGTAACCAGTATGTTGCATACATAATTCCCTCCCTGGGGAGAGGATAAAAGAACAAACCACATGTGACTGATATCAAGCCCCATCACTTAATGTGCCACTGGAAATCATTCAGATATTGTAATGAAGAAGCCTGTAAAAGAACTGGTGCAAAATAGAAATTGATCTTATAGTTATGAAGGAATATCCCCCCTGCCTACAAGGTAGGTCCATTATACCAACTCTCCTCACCTTACTATTAATAATCATGTTTATTACAGCTGTTTCCAAGGATCAGCTGATACAGGAAGTTTACTGCAGTAAAAATGGTACAAACACTGCCTTACAGACCATTGCTGCCTTGGTGACCATAAAGGAAGGGGTATATCACAGTGCATTAGCAACGACCAAAGCTACAGCGGTAAAATGTCCTGATAACACCAATTCTGGGGAGAGGAGTTTAATCAGGAGGTGGTTAATAAATAGAAAAAGAAACGCAGACATAGATGGGCAGGGGAGAAAAAAGTGGGAGAAG
>NW_010537603.1:0-250 GCF_000687285.1 Phaethon lepturus | reverse complement strand
CCCCACCAAAGCCAATACCAGGCTCCTGTTCTGCCTTTTTCAGCTCTTACTCCTCGTTTGCTCTCTGCAGCCCTCCCTGACTGTCACCTGGTGGAGGAGAGGGGGCTAAGGACAGAAGCAGACACCACGCGTGCTGCTGGAGGCGGCTTGGGTCCCCCCGCCAGAGCCTCGGCAGTGTGGGAGTGCAGAAGAGCCCCATGGCGTCCCGGCGTCACCGGCGCGGTCCCCCCGCGGCGCTGCAGGTGCCCCG
>NW_010537602.1:1579-12397 GCF_000687285.1 Phaethon lepturus | reverse complement strand
CAAGCCCTGCATTCCTAAATAAAGCAGCCGGGGAAACGGGAGCAGAAGGAAAGGAAAACACGGGACGTGTGCCCAGTATAAAGCTGATCGAGTTGATCCACCGATGGCCGTTAATGGTTAGAGATCCCAGCGGCACAAGCCTTCTGGATGCTCCCTGGCTACAAATAAAAACTTAAAAGAAATAAAAGAATTGGTGATGCAGATGCCAAGAGGATTATTCATGTAAAATTTAAAACAAATCATGTATAAAGTGGCCCATTGCCCCCACACAAACAGCAGTGTATATCTAGAGGCTAAGGTGGTGGCTGGGGGACCCTTTGCTGTCCGATGCTCTGTGCTGTCAGGAAAAGGGGATTTCTGATGTTACAAAACATTTTTGATGTTACAAAATGTATTTTTGAGTCACAAAACTACTGTGTCCAGCTTCTCTGCTGGTGTGGCCGACCCTAACTTGTTCCCCTGTCAGTGGAGGGACGATGCCTGTCCCTGCTCTCAGGACTGGAAACCACAGAAGAGCTGCTCAAAGGAAAAAAAAACCAATAATATAAAACGAAAGTAACCTTGGGCTCCTTCATGATCCCAGGCGATCAGGAGCTTCACATTCGGTTTAACCCAGGCCTCGCGGCTCCAGCTGTGCCTGCCTCACACCACCGCGGTGCCTGCGCTAGCTCCCTGGGGAGGAAGATCATCAGCTGCCAGTTCGCAAGCGTCATACCAACAACCATGGCCTCTGCTGTTCCATGTCTTCCTGAAAAAGTCTTTCTCCAGTTTAACTTTGCCAGTCGTTTGCTGTCTACGAACAAAGAGTTACACCATCTGAAGAGCTGACTCCAAGCTAAAGGCTCTTTGAGGTGAACCATGCATTTGTACCAGCCAAGATGTACTTTCAGAAGAAGCCACAAGACAATAATTTTAAAATTAATTTTATTCATTACTTTTAGGTGTCTCCTTTACTATCAACAATTTACATCTGGAATTCCAAAAACTTGAGAAAATCAAAACTGAAAAACCACAAGGGAATTGGGCTGGTGCCTTTTATGATGGAAAAATTGTTTCTGGAGTAAAAAATATTTTTCTACAATTACCATGGAACTTTTACATTAATAAGCAGCAGAAGCAAGCAGTGAGCAAAAAGAGATGAAATGTTAGTTCACCTCCCTCACACAGGCAATCTTGTCTGCTGTCTTCTGGTATGATATGCCTTCACTTCTGACATTGTCTTTTCGGTAAAGACTAGCTAGAAAATTCCCTGATGCAGTTTTGAAGTCTTGCTTTGATTCATTCCAGTGTGGTATTTCCAACTGTAAATCATAAACCCATATATTAGTTTATATATATACCTTTATATGTATAGATATACATTTATTGGTCTACCTATATGTTTGTGTATACACGCAGAGGATCCTTCTTATCTGATCACTCATTCAAGGTTTCATTCAGATCACATTTTAAAGCTTCTCTCTGACATCATAAAAACTAGAAAGATTTTTTTTTCTTTACTCATGTCTGACACATCATGGCTCAAATCACTAAAAGTGCTCTCCACAAATGCTCTCATAAATCTCTTTCCATCAATTTTGTTCTAGATCTTTTCCAGCCTGTCTTATGCCCCCTGAATTTCTTTAAAAAGACAAAGTCTCAAACAGCCTCTTGCTCATATGACCTTTGATGATCACGACTATTATTCCACCCTAATCTGTCAAGTGAAATACTCTCCACCCTGTTTGGTGACTCTGTCCTCTCCCTTTTTTTCCTCCCACATTTCTAACCCACCTACTGGCACATTTCTGAGGGGCTTTTTCTTACATGCCTCCCAGCTTCTGGTAGATATTAACCAGGCCTTTCCCCTTGGGTCACTCCTCTAATCACTCTGTGTTTTATCCCCAGATGATGTGTACTACAACCACAGTTCAAACAATAATTTCCACTCAGAGTTTTCACAGCTATGCCTCTTCACTGCAGATTGGCATGCTTTCCTCACTAAGCTCTTGGTTTGTTCAGCAGGACTTCACCTTCTGCTGTATGCAGTCAAAACCAGCCCGTGAGTCCCACACCCGCATGGTCAGACACACGAAGATGATGTGAACAGGAAGAAACCTGACTGGTGATTCACCTGAGGGCTATTTGGATCTGCAAGAGCATATGTTATTAAAGTTTTGTGTATGAGTGGAGTTCTGGGATGTTTAGGCTGTCTCTGTATTTCTGAGCCTGGTCTTCGTTCTTTTGTATTGCAGCATATGGTGCCTGGTTCATAATCAGCCCAGACAGCACACAAATACTCCAGCCTCCAATCCCTGGACCATCTGGATAAAAACTGGTTAATTGACAACCCTAATGTCATTTTAAGCTCAGTGTAGTTAAAATAGTGTCAAGTCTTCTCCCACAAGTACTCTCTACTTTATCTATTACACTATTACCTGCCTGTATGTAATCATCTTTGACTCAGACCTTTCCCTAGTCTTTTACGTTCAGACTGTATCTAAATCTGTCCATATAGCTAAAACTCCCATCTTCTCAAATCTCAATTACTACAACATCCTTTCCTTTGGCCTTGGAAAATATAACCTTGTCTTCCTCATACTTATTGAGAATGCTGCTACAAAGACCATTTTTCTTAGTCTGTCATTTTCACCATGTTATTTCTCTCTTTTTATCCCCGTGCTGGCTCAGGCTACTCTATCATGTCAATCCTTACCTACGTGTCTTTACTTTGAAAGGCCTTGGTAGCCTGTCTTCACCTTACTTGCCGTTTCCATTCACTGCTGAGATCTAACTGCAGCTCCAGTCAGCTCACAACGCCAGTTTTCACAGCCCACTTGTAATACATTTAAACAGCTTCTTTTGTGCATGCTTTCGGTTGCCTTTTACTTCCAAGGATCCTATAAACAGCCCGAAAGTTACTCTCCTTAAAACTTTTCTTTCCTGTAATGTCTGCAATTCAGTGTCACATTTCTTTATGCCTCTCATGCCCGTATTCCTCAGTTCTCTCATTTCATACTTCGTAAAGCTTTCAGGGCAGGACCATCCTTTGCGTTGATTCTGATCCATAACAGAGTCTTGTAGCACTATGGTAATGCAAATAATAAATGATGTGGAACTGAGATGCCAGGGAGAACCTAGGTATTATGAGATTGATGACCACAAAGTGCAATCTGGGAGCATAACCATACCTGCTAATAATATTAGCTTTTTTTCCTACTATTCTGTAGAGTAGGGGGGCAAAACTAAGTGGAGGTGGGGAGTCTGCATCTTTAAATCAAGCCCATAGGTCAAGTTAAAGATGATTTATGCCCATGTACCTCACAACAATGTTTGCTTGGTTATAGCTGCTGTTGTGACAGATAAAATGGAAAAGACAACGTGGTGTTAAACATATCATACATACATAGGTATGTCTGCATGTTCACATGTGTACTTTTTTTTTCCTTTTATGAGTTAGATATTAGAAAAGATATGGTACATCAGTGACTCTCTTGCTGCTCTAGCACTGTGTCACTTACACCCTTTGTTTCCTGTTATTGTCCTTTGTTTGCTAACTTGATGTTTATTTTTGTCTCTGCTAAATAAAGACTGCCAGATTTAATGCTTTTAAGCTGTACTTTAAGACCTCTTTAACCTATTTCTATCTAGCTTTTCCTTCAATTAGCCTAATCATTTCTTTATCAAGTAACATGTTACCAAATAAAACACCTATAGCACCCTAAAAAAAATATCTGTCCCTTGCTGCTTGACTCACAACATCAATAAGGTGAGTTATATAAGAGGCTTGTTGTATTTCTGGATCCTGCGACTCCCAAGGGCTGGAAATAGCAATTGTTTTTTGGGGAACCATTTTCAGAAACACTGACCTAATGTACATTCTTATTATTGTGAAATCAGGCAGATGCTAGCTTTCATATACATAGGTTTTGCATGCACAGTACTGCTGTCAACTGAAGCAAACATATACATTTATATGTATATATATACACGTGTATATATATATACACACATCTGCTGTGACTAGCAGACAGATACCACATATTAGAGGTTGATTCTTTGTCTTCAAAGACAGAGAAAATTAATATCAGGTGCTTGGTGATTCTATATTTAGGTAGAAAAAAACCCCATTATTTTCTCCATGCAAATATTAGAGGCAGTTAGTGTGTTTTAGTTGAGAAATAGCTGCATTTCACAGGAAGGCAAACTCATTCTCACATGTGTCATACCTAATTTGCATAGTAAGTAAAAGGTTTTAAGAGAACTGGAATGAATTTGGATTTAAAGAACCAAACAAATGGAAGTTAGTAATATCCACTGAATTACCAGAACTGTTAGTGGAATTAATTTTGGTACTGTCAGATCAATGCCCCAAATTAAGCGAAATAGAAGAAAATCCTCTTAAATTAAATAGCACACAAAGGAATAAGCTTCCAGTACACTTAAATGTAAACTGCAATAGAACCTTACCTGTTAAATGTGTAAATATAGCTCATAAAACAGAAGGACCTTTTAGACTAATACCTGTTAAGTGCTTTGCTCTGTGGTCTGAACTCTGAAGTTCCCTGAAGGGCTGAGGTTTCATTCAAATCCTGAAAGAACTCTAGTGACACAGGGCAGCTGAGACTGCAGCAGTGAAGTGGTTAACGTTAAAATATCTTGTAAGAGCGTAGCACATTGGCATGAAACAGTTTTATCAGTATAAAAAGAGGTGTAAGATGGACCCCCCAACACCCTCCTTCTATTGTTCAAGGTCCATTTATGTACAACTTAACTACAGCAGTGCCTGAATCGCTCAAATTTCAGCATGTAAGAGTTACTTAAAGCACTATTTTAAATATGCCAATGAGGACAACAGAGATGGGCTGACAGAACAGAATTAATGCATGCTCTATTCAGAAATACTCTTTCTTTTATAGTACAAGAGTCACGGCAGCCGATAGGGCAGGAAGGAGAACATTTTCAACAGCATTTGCTGTGTACTCACAGTGGAATATTTGTGCATTTTGGAAACACAGCACAGCCCCTCTCAGCTGTCATCCCTCAACGAAGAGGAGCTAGCTTTAAAATTCGGACAAGCTCCAGTCAGCAGACTGGAGTCGCTGAACACTGAAGAATCCCAAGGTCACAGGACCAGCCAGAGAGCCTGCAGATAGATCAGTACTGGGAAAGCCCTTCCTCTTTCCTCTTTAGAAACATGCATTTGTTTAGATCAGAACATATTTTTGATTGATTTCCATGACAGTATTTGGTGTCATATTGTCAACAGAAGAGGCTGCTTATGCAGGATAGGAAATCAATGATTTGGCAAGCTGTTCAGGCACCACTACCCACCAGAGCTTTACGGATTTTTCTCTCTAAAGCTCAGTTGATCCATTAATTCGGAAGAAACTCTGCACTCTCAGGTGTTGGTGATGAACTTCAGGTTGGGTTCAAGCTTGTGTCAGCAGAGGCTGCCAGTGCATAGCTAGAGGATTTGAGAATATGGTTTCCTTTGGGTTCTCCAAAGCTCCTGCTTTATTGATTTTGGTTTAATTCTAATTTCCCCTGACTATGTTTTGTAGGGAAAATTGATATAATCCTGTCATTCTAAGGTGTTATTCTTTATAATAAAAAAGAAATCCCACCACCATAGTCCATTTGCCTAAACGTGTCATGGTGGAGAGAAGAGAAACTGGGTTTCAGACAATTTTCTTTCCCATTGTTAGAGAAAATTGCCATTTATTGGCAGGATTAAAAGCAAGTGGCATTCATGGTGTTAGCCAGAATCTCCATTGCAGCAGTCAATGAAGGTTTTTCTCTCAGCTCCCATGGGACCAAGGATTATTCCTGTGGGACTGAAAGAGCCATGCTGCTGTGGATCAGCTAGCCTGGCTTATCTTTGCACTCTGGAGTAGGAGAAAATCATTTTATTATGAAGCAGAATTTTTTTAGTTGATCTAATGAGTGAAACAAAACCTCTCTCAGCTCTGCAAAGTCACTGAGACAAGTGAGGTCTCTGGAAGCCCTGAATATCACAGATGCTGATATAAGTTTCTTCAGACAATTAGCAAAGCTTCAAGCAGCCACCTGAAGAAATAATGGCTTTTATTGGAGCTAATGCAGTCATTTCTTCCATGAAGCTTTGTGTGAATAATTCTTGCTAGAAAAATTGTACATGATTTCTTTTCATTTATATTTTAATGCAATTTATTATACAACAGCGACCTCCATTCAGGGTTCAGAAGATCAGAGTACTTACAGCAATCTTCATAGCACTTTGTATCTCCAGCCACAGCTTACATTCACAGCATGAAAAGAATAAGAAGTTAATGTACCAAATCAGAAAGTCTCTGTGTGGCAGTGTTAATCTCAGTGTTGAATTATTATTTATTAGTAGTATTATGGCAGCATCTAGAGACCAGAGGCTCATTGTGTTGGGCACTGCATAACATACACAAAGAGTATATTTGCGCTCTAGAATAGCTCACAGTTGGACAAGAGGTACTACAGCTATCATTACTGCCACAGCCAGAGGCAAAACTCTTTTCATGCTTATTGTGAATGCTGACACCATGAATAAAATAAAATACAGACAATTAAAATGAAAACATTATACTGGAATCAGACCTGAAGGTGCAAAAAGATAAAAAGAGCCTCCCTGTCTGATTTCATGCCAGGCCAAGCACGGTTGCAGATGGTGTCTTGCTACACTCTTGGGTACATTAGCCATCCATAAGAAGCTCAAGAGGTGTCAGGCGTTTGAGTTTCTAAACCAGCTGATCATGGAGATGTCTGCAATTGCAACAGTGAGTAAAATGGTGAAGCAGTTATATATCCCCGTGAGTCAGGAAGTGCTGGAAAAGGGTGCGCCTGTGATGGTAGATCTACACATGGCTTACCGTCTTAGCTTTTGGCATAGCAGCTGGAAATGTGGGCATGTTCTCTGGCTTACACACTGGTAACCGTTCCCAGATGCAATGACCTTTTTTTGCTACCTCTAGTAAATAATGTTTGGCTCCTCTCTGTTGAACGCTGTATTTGTACCACAACTCACTTGCAGCCAGTTTCCTCTGAGGATGAGTCTGATGCATTTCTGTGTGTGTGTCTAGGCACACCCCTACTAGATGATTTTGAACTGCTGGTTAATTGTACCGAATTCAAAATACACTAGGGTTCTCAAGATAATTAAGTTTCACAGAGTAGACAGCCAGGGAGAAGGGGTCGCTTTCCAAACGCTCACCCATTCACCTCTTACAGCCTTGGATTCCCATCAACTATTCTTTGCAGCCAGACATGGCAGTCCATAGGTTATTGTCATGTGTGTGAAGGACTATGTGAAGAAAATAAAGGAAATGTATAGGTGTGTGAGGAGATACCAAAAACAACAACAACAACAATGAAAAAACACAAACAAAAACCAAACAAATATACCTTAGTTAAAAAGTGTGTGGTTATAAATGCCAGATCTGTAAGAAATCACTTCCACTGTTTGGGGAAAAACTGCTCAAGTAACTTGTTAAAGTTGAACTGCAAATCTAGCAGCAGATACCCTCTCGGAGTACTCATGTAGCTGAACGGCATCAACTCAGTCTGAGTGGCTGCAGATAATTACAAATGCACAGTTGCCCACACAAATTGTGAAACACCAACAAAACGCTAATTTTCCAGGTAGGTTCAGAGCGTGGCCTGAAATTCATTGTTGTAAAACTCATTTCCCTTTTCACCAAGGGATTGGGTTCTCAGCCACTCAAGCAGCAAAACTCAGTCTGTTGCAGCCAAGCATTTACAAGTATTTAGTTTAAATTTTTCTTCGGATACTCATTCACCCGCCGCAGGCAGCGGGAACTGCTGCTTTTGGCCTGAAAAGGCCAGCTGTAGGCTAATCTGCTTTGCGTGGCCAGTGCTGTGTGGGGAGCGGGCGCTGCAGGAGGCTGCTACAGCACCGGGAGGCTCTTTGGTCTGGCTGACACAGCAAAGCAAAGACGTGGGACTAATAATAATACTTGGCACTTTTACAGCCCTAGCTGCTCACAGCCCTTTGTCAGTGTTAGCCAATTACCCCTCAGACTATCTCTGTGGAGAGGGGACTATCTCAATTTTATGGGTAGGTAAACGGGGGTGCGGAGCCCAGCTGGGACGCAGCAGCCTCTGATTTACAGTGGCGAGCACACCACCGGCCGGATCGCCGCGCCGAAGGAAGCGCAGGGCTCTGCAGGGCCGCAGAGGAGCACCCCGTGGCAAATCGGCTGGGCAAACCCACCCAACCACACTCCCAGCTCTCCACTAGCGAAGAGACACCATCACATCTCTGCATGTTCGGGTCCGAGCACAGGCTCCGCGGGAGGTGGTGGTGCCACAGGATTTGGGGAAAGGTCATCCCTGTGCAGAGGGGTCACTCGGGGCTGTAAGTGAAGTCCTAGCCATGAAATCTGTCTCCAGCACATTTGTGCGCCCTCTCGCCCTCCCTCTCCCTCCGTCCTTCATTTCAGGCTCGCCCCAGGCGATGTTACGTTCACAGCAGTCCCACTTCGGCCATGGCCATGACCCCGCTCCCCAGGGCAGCAGCAGTCCCCGGGCCCAGGCGGGAGGAGCTGTGCGGCGCTGAGGCCACAGCCAGGCTGCTCCCCATCTGAGTGCGTGCCCGTCACCCCCACTGTGAACAGAAACCTCCTGCTTCCTCTGGAGAGGGGTCAAAACTCAGACCTGTCCCTTTTCTCTTGCTGTCTCCCTACAGGTCTTCTTTCCCTTGCTAGCTCTCTGCATTAGTATTAGCAGCATACTGCTATGTTTTTTCAACCACAGGTCATAAGCCAAAAACCTTAGCAGAGTAGAGGTCTTTGGGTTTGAAGCAGAACTAGGACTCCACCTGGTCTTCAAGATGCACAGGTGGCACTTTCAAAGAGTTTGTTGGCAGGAGTATTGGCCAAGAAGAGTGAACCACTCGCGTTTTCACCATGCGCCCAGCCCCTCTGGCAGGGCGAGGTGCCGCGTCCCAGAGCCGGGAACAAGGCGCTGAGCAACGCGGCGAGCTTGCACAGGCGACGGGCGAAATCGATGGCTCATCCTCCGCTGCCTACCTGCCGGGCTGCATGCATCCCTGGCCGGAATGAGCCAACTGGCTCTTGAGGTTGGGAAATTAAGACACCAAGGGGCCTGACTCACAGTCCCCTTTTGCCCACAACAGGCCATACAGAAACAACCAGCTTATCCTCCCAGATCTGCAAAACAAAGTCCAAACTGGTGCACAGCTACCGGCAGTGATATGCAACCCATCGGCCGCGAGACATGGCCGCCGCTGCTGCTTAACTACACTTGAAAAAACCTACTGGTGTCTGCCTGCCTCATTAGGCACTTAAATATCTTTGGGATTCGAGTCCTGAGCCTTTTGTGCCTCGTGGTCCCCCGCTGCTAATGGACATCATCAACTATCCTGAAAGGGCACAGGAAAAAATATATATTTATTAAAGATTGTGAGGCTCAAACAGGGGGTTAATGGGAACCGCTTAGGCAAATAGTGTAGCCAGCTAATAGGTGAAAGAGAATAATAATTTATGGGCTGAGAAGAGGAAAGGCACATGGGTCCTGGTCTGCCAGGTAATTCTGTTTCCTCAGCTGCCACACAAGGCCAGCAGGGCTGACAAGGAGCAGCCTGTAAACTTGAAACAAAGCATGTTTCTGCAGCTGGATGGAGTCAAGCACAGCTCTATATTAGAAAAGAAAAAAAGAGATTTCACAACTTTATAGCTTCAGGCTGGTTTCCCCTCAGGGAGTGAAAATAGGCCGGTCTCACCACCTCCTGCCACTGCCCTGGGTCTTGTCTGTCCCAGCCATTCATCAAACGCAGCACAGCTCCAGGACGTGAAACCAAGCAGGGTCAGCGCTCGGGTCCTTTCGCTCCTTGAAAAGGGATTAAGACAACATCCGAACAATTAAAATGTCTTTTTTTGATCCAAATCCGACTTTGAGCTTAAAATGGCATTTCTCTTTTCTTCTCCAACCAAATTGTTTAAATCCCAGACATTAAACTGCAGCATCATAAACCTTGATAAGGGCAAAACCAACGTGATGCACAAAACCCAGGAGCTTGTCACTGCTCTCTGGCTCTGACACGTGTGAGACTGGCCGCAGGGTTCAGCCACGCAGCGAAGAGCCCTTTGGGCTTTGGGGACAAATCATTGCTGTAGCTGAGGGTTGTTTTAATTGACACATATCCATGATGCAACCCAGACCACCGTCATGCCAACCTCGCGAAAAAAAAAAAATCCAACCTTCTTTACTTCCTGAGCTTGGGAAAGCAAAGAAATTGGGCTCTGTGTCCCCACCACGTGCATGGTCATGTGTGCTTGGCTACACAGAGAGCATACAGCACAGCCCAACACACAGAGCCCGGCACAGACAGCCCGACGCACACAGCCCAACACCAGTGCATGCAGCCCGACGCACGCAGCCCGACACAGACAGCGCGAGCCCTTGTTAAGGCAAATGGCTGCCTCGGGCAGAGCGGGGATGAAAGCCAAGTCCCAGACCTGCCACGTAACGGGAAATGGATTAAGATGTGTATAAAACAGCGTATTTGTTCTGCGCAGTGCTACAAAACCATCAAGCAAGCGGGGAGAGAGCAAAGAAAATGGCCGTGATTAACTACAGCTCTACTGGTTTCAGCCTGGCTGCTTTAATAAGGCACCTTTCCCTGGTTTTATGCAGGATTGTACACAGGAGGCCTCTTGACCAGCCAGAGTCTTAAGTTCTCAGTAACTCCTGCAGCTGCCAACCAGTACTTGTGTTTTAGCTTGCCCAGGAGAGAACCCTTATTGGTATTTAAAACACAACACACTCCTCCAGACTATTTTTTTTTTT
>NW_010537602.1:0-1319 GCF_000687285.1 Phaethon lepturus | reverse complement strand
GGTGCAGACACGCGGCAGGAGAGGAGGCAGAGCCGGCGCCGCGGCCGGCCGCTCGCCCTCATGCCTTCCCTCGTCCTTGCCTGCCCTGCAGCCAGGTGCCAGCGCGGAGCCGGTCCTCTCCCGGGGCCACCACGCACATCTGCGGTGCCTCTCCCGCAGTGCGGGGCCATCGCGGCAGGGCCACGCACAAAGTGCCAGCCAGGTGCTCGCTCCTGCTCCCAGACTGGTGTAAATCAGAGGTTGCCCTTGCTGCAGGCAGTGGAATAGCTCCTGATTTACAACATCCTACACAAGAGAACTTGACCTTGCACTTCAACATCAGTGCAGCTTCCTTTGTTGAAAGCTTCTTAAGAAAGACATGTAATCAATCCTGGAGAGCCACCGAGCAGCAGGGCTCAGGTTCTGCATAAGTCAGGGCTAGGCTTCCTAAGGAAATTGTCTGATCCGGGCTCCCATGACTTCTATTCCTAGGTGTTCCCTTCACGCTTTCTGCTAGGAATTAGTGTGTTTTTCTGTCTTGCCCTTTGTCAAAAATGGGCTGCTTTAGATTAACGCAATCCACAAAGAGAATTTTTCCATAATGTCTGACTTACCTATGCTACTAACCTTTCAGACAGACAGGCTTTTAGTGAGCTCAGGTCTTTGGAAATTCTGGCCTTTATAGGCATTTGATGTTATTTTAGAATCCAAGAGGAAAAACCTTACTGCCTTGCCTCTGTTTTCATGGCCATAATTATAAGGGCAGTCTGGTGATGTAACTTGTTTGGGAAATAAATGATAGCTTTCAACAGCGAGTGCTGTCAGACACTTTGTTCCTTGTAACTATTTTAGAAATCCAAATTAATTTTGCACTTCCACAGCACCAGATGCTGCTCCTATTTATGCTTGTGTAAATCCCGTGCTACACTGCTGCCTTTAGGAGACCTACTCCATGTTTACACTGTGTGCGAGGCAAGCAGAATTTGGCTCATGGCATACGTCTACGCACGCCTTGTGATGTCACCTGCTACTCTGGTAAATACAATGGGAGAACCGTGCAGACGTATTTAATGTTATTCCCTCACCAGCTCTAACTATTCGATTTGGGTACGGACCATGAAAGCGAAGGCAGGATCAGACTTTGGCCATTTTCACACTTTAAACAGAGAGGAGAAAAGGGGGAGGCAAGGTACAAAGGTATTTTTTTGCAGAACAAAACAGCTCATTTATTGTGATAGAGGCATTACCCGTCCCAGCCCGACACCAGCCAGAACTGCAGTGCGAGCGCTCCAGTCGCTGAACCGTCACCCCGCGGTCACCGTGCCTTCACCCTGCGCAGC
>NW_010537601.1:829-1307 GCF_000687285.1 Phaethon lepturus | reverse complement strand
CAGCGGGTCACCCGGTTCCCGGGACAGCTGTCCACGGTGCCCAGCTGCCACCTTCGCCTTCCCCGACCTCCGTCTCTCCAGAGGGTCTTCAGACACACCGTGCCGGGGGGCTAGCTGAGTGCCGTGGCTGCCCGGGTGGACGGCGGCTTGGTGCCCTCCGGAGTCGCTCGTCCCCAAAGGCCTCCTGCCTTCCCGGGCTCCATGCCGGGCATCGGCCGCGCTGCCTCCAAGCGCCGTGTGACGAAGACGCATATTTGGGATTTTCCCTGCCAGTCTCCTGGCAGGCGTCAGGGCTTGGCTCCTCCGAGCCCAGCGCTGGCATCGGGATACCAGGCGGCAACCACAGGCTGGGACCTTGTCCGTCGCCACAGCTCCCAGCCGGTGTACGGGATCCATGCGAGTCCCTGGGCTCGTCCTGCCCTGCAGCACCCGTAAAGGCCCTGTGGGGCAGAGGGGGGCTGTGCCCTGTCACGGGGGG
>NW_010537601.1:435-717 GCF_000687285.1 Phaethon lepturus | reverse complement strand
GCAAGCGGCCGAGTCTCTTGTTTTCCCCTGCGTGCGGGGAAGGGATTTCTGCCGAGCTGTTCCGGCTGAACAATGCCGAGTTATTAAATCTCCGGCGTTTCCAGCCTGCCGAGGCACAAAGAGCCTTTTCTTTAAGGAGGCGGCAATCTGCTCCCGGCCGCTGCCAGATGGATGCAATCAGCGGCTGGACTGGGGGGTTTCTTGGGGTGTACTGTGGAGGAGGAGGAGGAGGAGGAGGAGGAGGAGGAGGGAGTGGTTTTTTTTTTTTTTTGAGCGTCGGGG
>NW_010537601.1:0-289 GCF_000687285.1 Phaethon lepturus | reverse complement strand
CCTGCTGGCTGTGGGGACCTCAGTGTCCCCAGGCGAATGCCCGTCCTGGCAGGGCCGTTGTGTTTTTGGGTTTCCCTGGGGTGCCTCAGGCTTTGCTCCCCAACATGTTGGCCAGGTTTGCAGCCCCGGACAGCCCTGCGCAGCACCCCGCGACACGTGGGAGGAGTATCTTCCTTGGGGAAGCTGTCCTTCTCCCCTCTCTTTGTCCCACCCGGGCTCCCTTCCCAGCACAGCCCGTGTCTCCGCTCATCCTGCTACCCTGCCCCGAGAAAATCACGGGAGCGAGCAA
>NW_010537600.1:22687-23208 GCF_000687285.1 Phaethon lepturus | reverse complement strand
GGAGGGTCACACCTGCCAGGGGAAGCCCTCCCACCAGCTCCAACCACACTCTGCAAAATTGAGGCCAATTACCCAAGCCTGCAATTAGAGCCACTCGGAGAAAAGGCTTTCACTAAAGTGTAATTAAGCTGCTTGGCAAATGAAGAGCCTGGCGGAAGGTGTGGGGGATAAAACCAGCCCCCCCCCCCATCCCATTCAAATGCAAGTTTGTTCTGGCTTGAGCTTCTGTAGGTTGGGGTTTTTTTTGGTTGTTTTTTTCTGGCCCCTGTGGACAGACACTGACTTCTTGATGAGAATTTTCACCAAAAAAGTTGTTTTCTGGAAAGGATAACGCACAACTGGAGCGTTTGGAGCTGAGCTTGCTCACCCACATAAATACCACTTTGGAGAAATCAGAGCAACAAGCAGCACCGAGCGGGTACAGCTGGAAACGCACCTTTACAAAGCCCCATTGTGCAAAGGGAGAGGTTTCCCCTCAAATTTTAGGGTGTTTCTCAGAGGGTCACGTGCTGGAGTGTTCC
>NW_010537600.1:22398-22608 GCF_000687285.1 Phaethon lepturus | reverse complement strand
ATCCCCGTGCGGGGATCAGGCGGCGCGGAGCCCCGCGGGGTTGTCCAGCGGCAAAACCACCATCAAACGAGTCCAGGCTGGAAAGGAAACTCCAAACCCAAAGTTTTTTTGGCAAAATCGCGAGAGGAGCAGGTTTTGGCACCAGCGGCGTGGGACGGAAACGGCACGTTGCTCCCCGGTCGCGGTGAGAGATTTACGGCGCGATGACGG
>NW_010537600.1:21850-22082 GCF_000687285.1 Phaethon lepturus | reverse complement strand
GTCCCCCGTGCCCCCCCCTCGTCCCCCACCAGCCTTTCCGAGGGTGGGCGCGGGACCCCGCATCACCTTTTTTTTTTTTTTAAATTATTATTACAAGGAATAAGCAAGACTTTGCAGAAAAAGCCAAGAAAACAGACCAAACCCCACCAAAACTCGCAAAAGCAAACGTGGAGCCACCTCATTGCTGGGGGGGGGTACCCAGCAAAAACGACCACGGGGGGGGCCTTCGTGC
>NW_010537600.1:16157-21830 GCF_000687285.1 Phaethon lepturus | reverse complement strand
GCAGGTGAAGCTTTGCTTCTATTTATAGGAAAATGGCCTTTCCATGACAAATTTGGGGGGGATGTCAAGGTCCCCGGGGTTTGGCAGCTCCTTGGAAAGTGCCAGGAGCTTCCAGCGGGGCTGTATTTAGCCTTGCCCGGGGCAGGGGACACGCAGAGGGATATTTTGGGACCCAGGAGGCGGCGATGAGGCTATTTGCGGCACCGGCATCGGCCCAGGGCTCCCGGGTGCCACCGCGGTGGCGGGGGAGATTTTTGGGGCATCAGCAGCAGTAAGGCAAACGAAGATTTAAATCCCAGGGTAACACCAAACCCTCATGTTTTGCTGCCAAAAACGATGAGAAGCGGGGTGCCCTTCGCTCCCTACCTGCCGGAGGATGATGCTCGTGGGGCACCCGCCTTCCCCTGCTGCCCGCCTGCCTTCCTCTGGCTGCTGCCCCAATTAAAAGCTCTGGCTAATGAGCTGCCAGGTGGAAGGAGCTAACGGGCAGCCCAAGTCGCCCGCACCTTTGGCGAGCAGGCTGGGGCCAGCACACCCAAATGCAGAGCAGCTCCTACGGCCCCAGGCTGGGAATGAGCTAAAATGCAGCAAAACTACCCCAAAAATTGGGGCGTGGATGCACCTGAGTGCAGAATTTAAAAAAAGGGAGCGGGGTCTGTGCTGGTGGCACCGGAGGGTGTTTTGCCCGGCGGCTGCGTTGGTCCACGCCGGACTCTCCCGGCCGCGCCGGACTCCCCCGGCCGAGTCACCGCGGCGCCGGGGGGAGATTCAAGTGACGTGCCGCCTGGGCTCTGAAAGAGGGGGGGAAAGGGAAAAGAGAGGAGAAAAAACCCAAAACCAAAACCCCAAACCTCCAGCCCTTCGGTGCGTGGGGCTGGGGAGGAAGAGGGGAGCGCCGGTGGGGTCAGACCTGCCCCAGGCGCTCTGGGAAAAGCCTTTTGTTGCACCGGGGAGGGGGAATTTGGGGAAAAAATGCTGCCATTTGGGAGCACGGACCCCAAATTTGACCCCGGGGGCAGGTGGTTCTCCCCGTTTTGGGGCAGCAGCCATCAGTTTCTGAGCTGCGGCCGTTGGGAAGTGCGTCCGGGCCGGCGTTTCGGCCCAGGATAAAGGCAGCCCGAGCCTTCCTGCCCGCCGCCCTCCCCGGCTGGGGACAGGCCACATTGAAAGGCCGGGACGGCGGCGTTCTGGGAGGAGCGTAGAGCATCCCCCAAAAAGAGCTCAGCCAGAGGGTGCGGGAGACCCTGCTAACGGCGGCACTTTGGTCACAGGGGAGGAAGGCGAGGTCCCCCCGGCATGAGGCATCCTGCTGGGAGCACCCCAGCGGAACCTGTTTGAGGCAAAGATGTCCTGCCGAGCGTTCACCGTCACTTTGCCGGCACCCACAGCTAACTTGGGGGGCACCACGTCCTCTCCATCTTCTCTCCGTCTTTCCCTCTCCCACGCCAGGAAGGCTCCCCCAGCGCTGGAGCTCTCAGCTTGCCGGGACGCCGGCAAAGACGCCGAATTTCATTCATGAGAGGAAGGCGGCGTGAAGCAGGAGCCGCAAAACCGGAGCTGGCTGGGGCGAGGATCCGCAGGACAACAACACAGCCGGAGCCTTTCACGTTATAAACATTTATTTATAGATGTACAATTGTATAATTAATTCTAAATCAAGAGATAGAGCCTCTGCGAGCATCCGTCGGGATCTACGCCTCCTCGCTCGTTATTCTCCATGGGTATCTACTTGGGAAAAAAAAAATAGCCAAAAGGTTTTGGCGGTTTTTTTTTGCCGTTGTGCAAGACGTTCAGCACCTTCTGCGAACGTGGTTTTCGTTTAATCCCCTCCCCACGATCTCTTCACTCAAAGAGTGAAGCCGGCTACTCTGTGCTTTGATCGAGAGCTGTGTGCAAATGCCGTACTTCCACCCGATTCCTTCCAAAGGTGGAGGAATCATTTAAAAAAAAAAAAAGGAAAAAACGCCTTAAGATCAGCCCCAAGTCATGGTGGCTGTGGGGTAATAAGGCTCGCAGTTAACGGGAGGGCTGATATTTTGCAAAATAAATAAATAGCTGAAGACAGAGCAGGTGGATTCCTAATGGCAAAGAAATAAAACCACCTTGCCTCTCACCTCTTCTGGTCCCTGCCACCCCACTTGGGAGCTGCCGTGTTTTTGATTCATCCCCCCCCCCAAGCGTGTTGGGGGGCGGTTCTCACTGGAAATGTCTTTAAGACAAAAATGAAAGGCAGGGTACCAAAAAAACCCAAAAAATCCAGTTTAGTCCATGGGAGGTAGGTCCGCTCGTGTCGGCTTTGTTTCAAAGAGATGGCTCCTAACCTCCAGCGCCCTCCCGCCGCCCTAACGCCGGTCCTGCCCGACGCTGATGGAGCAGGAGACGCGCTGCAGAGCTCAGGCGGGGTCCGAGGAGAGCTCAGGCGCACCCTCCCCTCTCCCTCGGCAAAACTTCTTTCAACAGAAGCAATAGAAAGCTCCGTTTCTTATGAATTAGCAGTATTTTACAGGTCTCCTCTAGGAAACGTGAACGATAGGGTGTCAAGGGCACGGCCACGTTGCAAATGGGAATGTTGGTGGGTGAGGAACCCCAAGTGTAGGACACACAAAAAAAAACCCAACAAAGGGAGACGGCTCGTGGAAAGCCCTCTTTACAGAACGAACGCCACACGCTGATTACGAGGCAAAATTAAAGCAGACTCTGCAAAAAAAGAAGTTACGTGCACAAATAAAGCCAACGGCTGATGAGCAAAAACCATCCAGGACAATCCTTCCCCTCACCGAGAACGACGCCGGGGCTCAGCTGACCCGCCGCAGCTTCTGCCGACGCCGCAAAACCACACCACAAATCTGGACAGTTTTCCCCCATTTCTTTGTTACCCCCTACAGATTTGGAATTTCTTTTATTAAAACCCGAAAGGCAGGTATCGACATCCCAAGCCGCAGAACGCCGCTGTCCTCCGGAAAGCAAAGTACAGTAGCTGCAAAGTGATTCTCGTTTTAGTGTGCCAGGCAGGAAAGCGCTGCAGAGCGAGACACCCTGGGAAGAGACTTCCCGCTTCCTTGTTTACCAAACCGGGCAGAAAACAAAATAATTTAATCATCCAACCCCTGCATAGTTTAAAAGTACAACATATATACAGCTATAAATTAATTCTAAATAGATTATATTTTCTTTTTTTTTTTTTCTCTTTTTTTAAAGTTTTCTTTCATCACCAAATCGTCCAGTTTCTCTCTCCGTCGGCAGTGACCAGCGCAGTCGCGAAGGGTCTCCTTCCGCTTCATGGCTTCTACAGCTCGTTTGTGTTATTTCACACTCTACACGTCCGTTCTTGGGGCCGTGGGAACCCAGGAGCAACGAGACTGTCGCACGCTAGCGGCGTCGGGAGGGAAGGAGGAAGATGGGCAGCTTGATTTCCTGTCCCAATCGCTGCCCGAGACGCAGGTCAAACGGCAGAGACAGGCAGAGAGAAGAAAGAGGGCAGTTGTGCGTTGCTAATTCTCCAATTCCATTTTTACGATAGGGTTTGATTCTTTTAAATATCAAGTCTGTCACCTCGGCTCAGTGCAGTTCACCAAAAGTCTTCAGGCATTTCGAGTCTGGGAACAAAAGCGGTAGCGGTGTCAGTCTCCGGACAATCGCACGTCACCGTTCCCCCCCTCCCCATTACAGGCAGCAGCTTTTTCAGTCGCGCTATTTCAGGCGGCAGCGGGCCCTCCACCGAAGAGCAGCTCTCTCTTCAGACCACGGGTAGAGAGAGGGAGTTAAAGAAAAGCAGGTAATTAATGCCGGCCTATCGTGAAAGAGGCGCGGTTATCAAAACAAGAGAGCGGGCGTACCAAGATAAGAATGGTTCCAAAAACAGGATACGCCCAAAAAAAGGTCCGAACGTGACCCAGAGGATTTGCTTCAAGGGCCAAATTTTCAGACGCGCTCCCTTTGCCAAGGAAAATAAAAACCAAACAAAACCTCCCCAGCTAAACCTCCTTACTTGTGTCTACAAATCAAGCAATACAACATCCCCCAGAAACCTTTGCAAGTCTAAATGGTGTCCATACAACTAATGCTGATGTGAGCTTCACCGCCGATTCATTTTCTATGGAAACCCTGTTTCCGAGTAGTTTTGTGGTAGGAGGGAGGGACCCGTATGCTTTACCACCAACCCAGCAGTACCTGGTAGGTGAAATCAGCCCAGATAATTAAGCAGAAAAAGGACTCCGAAATCCGTGCCAAATTTTTTTTTTTTTTTTCATTATTTTCGTGCAGTTCTCCCGTGACCTGGCACGCCCCATCTCACGCATGCTATCTGAGCTCGCCTTAATTCAAGCTCTCCAACCCCCGGAGTCTTCCAGACTCCCCCTCAGCTGTTTTTACTTTGATTCCCAGTTTTACGCAGTAAGTTACTTCTACAACCCGCTGTGAACTCTGGCCATTTGCTTTGTTCTCCAGGAGTGTCATGGGAAGGCAACGGGGGGGCGGGCAAGGAACATCTGTTTGGTAGGAGTCCGTTCCCTGTCATCATGTTGCTTCAAGTGCCAGGGGATAACAGCTTTTTCAGTAAAACAGACAATAAAGCAACCAAACAAAGGTTCATTAAAACCCGGCGGGCCGGTTTTCTGTACCGGCGCCGGCGTGCCCCAGCCGGTAAAAAACTTCCAACCAGCCGAGGCGCGGGCGGTTGCCGTATCGAACGCGCAGTTGACAAAACCTCAGCGGAGTTGCCAACACGCCCGGGGCTTTTGGTCTGTTCCTAGAGACCCAACACCAATGGCACCGGAGAAAAGAGGGAGCTTGGAGAGAGACGAGGGTGCTGACATGCAAACTAAAGAAAATCAATTTCCCAATTAAGGAGCGTATGCTTGACGGAGTGGGGTGCTTCCCCCCCCATGAGGTGTGTGCATCCAGAGGAGACTCGTGACGATCTGTGTCTCAAATAGAGATTTAAGTAAGCGTGAAAAGCAGCGTCCTGCCCTGCTCCGCTGTCAGGGGAAGCATCACCAGCTCGTACTTAGACCTCTGCTGAGCGGGCAGGCGGTGACTATCCATGCAGAGAGGCTTGCAGAGAGGCTTGAACGTCTGACAGTCTGCTACAGCTGGGGGTGCCCATCTTCTGTGCTCGCTGGTACAGATCCGAGTCTCCGAAGTAGCGTGCCCGGTACAACAAGCCTTCCTCTGCAAAGGGAAAAGCCCAGCGTTACAGACACGATGTGGAAGGAGACCCATCTGCCAGGCCGCATCCCACCACGGGCTCTGCTGGGAACGGGAGGCACCTCAAGTCCTTCCAGGCTGGCTGAAGCACAGGAAGAGGCTGAGGAAATGCCCCGTGCTGTGCCCTTTAGGACAGGATGGGCGTAACATCTGCTGACAGCTCATCCATCCCGGGGAAAGCCTTAGGAACCTGATGGGACCTGCCTCTAGTCCCAGGAGGCACACGAGGCAGCCTACACAAAGGTTACCTCAGCAGCACGGGGAAGAAGCAGCGCAGAGGCTCAGAGCTCGGTGCATTGGCCTCGTTTGGCGCCACTGGGGGCTCTAACAGCCCCTCCTGCGTCCCAGGCGCTCAAATCCTACCCCAGCCACTGCTCCGAGAGCCGTGATCATCACCTGCCGGGAACAGGCGGGCAGAGAAGTCAAGTCACTCTCGGGACTTGGCAAACAGTTTGCTGCCCTAGCCAC
>NW_010537600.1:7731-16126 GCF_000687285.1 Phaethon lepturus | reverse complement strand
GACTTGCAAAACGTTTTCCTCCCTTAGCCACACGCTGCCGGCTGGCTAGACGGCCAGATCACCTCTCACGCTGTCTGGCTGGGTAACTGTCCCTCCTAACCCTGCGTGCCTTCAGCAGCGCGTGAGGCGATGTCAGTGCGGCCGCTGCAGCCTTCTGAGCAGGGGTGGGGTGCAGGGGAGGACACCATGGGCAGCAGGCTTTCAGATACGGTCCTTGAACAACTGAAATATTACACAGAGCTATCGGGGGCCTCCCGAAAATGAGATGGCTGCAACCTTTCCCCTCCGCTGGAAATCGGAGATATCCTATTGACACCGCAAGGAAGCTCCGGGGCACAACTCCTGTCTGACCAGTTCTACAGCAGCATTAAAAACCAAAACAAAACAAGAAAACCCCACGTACTGGATTTGTCACAAAGTCATAGATAGAAAAAAAAAAGCCAACAAGCCAGGAAATGTGCTCGCACCATGTTAAAGTATAACTTTAGCATAACTCAGTCCCCCCGAGACCTTTCCAAAGCCGACCTCAGGCAGCAGCTAAGACCCTCCACTCCTGACCCCGCACTACTCACTCTGCTGTTTCTCTTTCCAGCAGTTATTTCGAAGGTTTGCGATATAGTCGTCCTCCACGCTCCTTTCAACATTTTTCAGGTTCGTGCCCGTGTATTCATCTGCAAAGTTCTCGGATACGTAGTAGACGACTTTCAAGTGCTCTGTCACTCTCCTGTGTATGTGACCCACAGACCTAGTTCAGGGAGAAGAGACAGAACAGTGTAGGACACACTTCAAGGGCAGAGCAAAAAGCTCCCAGCTCTTTATAATGCACAACATGCCACGATACCAAACCGCTGAAAGCGTACATCACTCCTGTGCATCCACAGACCTGATGGTTTGGAAAGGAGAAGCGTTTCTGGTGGAAATGAAACACCGATGCAGGGAGAGAAAACCTGCCAGGCCTCTAGCTAGGTGGGCAGAGCTCTGAATACAGACATAACTCTGAGGCAGATTGCCCAAGGCCTAAACCCACTTAAAATAAAGTGTTCATTAGAATCTTCGGCACTAATTAAATCTCTCTGCAATCTCCTTGCTGACAACACCATCATCTGTTTTTGGCGGTGAGCCCCAAGGATCTGAGGCCGATGCTTGTGCGGCGCAGGGTGAGAGCCGCCGGCGAGGCAGAAGGGCGCAGAGGAGCCCAGCAGCGCCGCGGCGAGGGCAGAGCAGGGGGCTAGCTGTCACAGCTCCCCAGCAACCCCACCTTGCTCAGCAAGGCTGCCCGTCGGTCGAACCCCGTCCCCTCTGCTGAGATATCTGCTAACCCCAAGAGCGTCAGCTTCCTCTACCACATCACATGCTGCAACGAACACTGTTGCTGCAAGAACAAACTTAGACCCGCTCTGCGCTCGAGCCTGCACCGACTAGTACAGAAAGCACTTTCTAGAAGGAAGTCTCTTCTTACCCTACCCCCTGTGGATTTGCATTTCGGACAGAGCCCTGTACTTATTTTCCCCCCAACACTCCAGCAAACCTAGAGATACTCACTAGGGTGTGTGCGCAAGCTGTAGCGCAGGACCTGTGCCCAAACGCTGGATTCATCAGGAACTGCTCCATCTGGAGATGTGCCCTAAGTTTCCCACAATAAGTACCAGCTGGCTGCTGCATTAAAAGCAAGCCTGAATTCTTAAGCCAGGTATAAACATTAACTCATCCGGCTCGCCCTTCAGTCTATTATCAGGATTTACACGAGTGATTCAAAGACTCCTGCACGTTTCATCAAGATCCAGCACTCAGGGATGAGCGGTGGGTAACTGGAAAGACTGAACATGACCAAAAAGCTCTCCTGGCATTTTTCAAGGCAAGGGCTAACGCATCTCCAGCAGCGCCTGCTGGCAGAGATGCAGTCTGGAAGAAGCTCAGCTCATTATTTACCTGTCAAGACAGAGCCTCCCAAAGTTCTTATTCCTCTTCCGTATAACGATGAACTACAGAGGCTATGAAGTCTGCCCTCGAAGGAGGAGCACTTAAGCTCACAGAGTTTCAGCAGCATGCTTGAGTATAAAAGAAAGGCAGGACCTAGCACAAGAAACCTGCCACCTGAAGTCCAACATGCAATTAAGTCAGGTAGATGCGATGAGGCGTTATCGAAGAGAAGGGTGGCACGGACAGGCCCACAACTAGACAAGCCTTTTGGCAGAAATCTAGTTTTTGGAAGAGGTTTACAAAGGCAACGGAGTGACAAATGGTTCTTTAGGACGCTGCCTTTCCCAGTGACAGCTTCATTATGAAGAAGTGGCATTGAAATCTCCATGTGCCATTAAAACTTCAACAGGTTCTCGCCTCCTGCGCGCTGAGTTCAGTGCAGCGAGCTCCAGCTTTCTGCCGAACAACAGCCGAGCACAGCATTTCCCTTTACACCAGGCAGCAAAAGGGGCCCGGCTGCCTGCATGGGCGAGCAAGCGAGCAGCACCGCCTGCCGGCACAGCCTTTTGCTCCCGAGCTCATTTCATTTGAAGTACCTCAGTCACTCAGGAAAGATGAGGGAGGACTGAATCAGCTCATTTACCCCTCCTGTCCAAATCCAAACTTGGACATTGGTTTGCTGGCTGCTACCCGAGCACGCAGAGACAGGGACAGTGCAGGGAGCGGGGAACCGAGCAGCAGAGAAACACCGGGGGCTCAGGGATGGCTTTCCTCTGACAGCTGACAAGGCTGGAAGCAAATCCCTGCCCACTTACAAGCTGCCCTCCACTGAACATCATCTGGCCCCGTAAACCGCCTCTTCACCAGTATAAAACAGACTGGTATACATATATAATGCTTAATTTTATAGTCCTAATATCAACTACAGAAAACGTATCTCAATACTCTTTAGCCTCTCAGAATAACTTAATTGTGCCCTCTTCAAAACCACTCCACCTTTTGGTTCCAATGTCATAGTCTTTACCTTGGGCCCAAAAGCTAAGCTGGGTTTTATAGTATTTAACATCATGAATGGCAAATGTTGTCACCTGTGAAACTAAACAGGGCCCGCTGGCTGTTACCAAGTCTACCCTCTTTAAATAGACATACGGAACTTCCACTGAAAATACATTAAGCTTTTGTCAAGAATGAGGCAAGCAGCCAGAAATCAAGCCTGTTTTCCCGTTCTTTGTTGGCACTGCGAAGCGAGTAAGAATAAAGACTCATTTCGTTTGTCAGCCGAGTAAGCAGATTGGGGCACTTCCACAGCATCTAGAATGAACCAGCTTCACTTTTGCACAGTAAACGTCTGGCCACAGCTATTTCATGGCGAGATTAGAGTTCAGAAACAGGGGACTTCTCTGGGAGTGTCTTTTACTCTACAGGAGTGTCTTTTATTCCTTCTTCTCTTCCTCTGTTGCTTTGTACTAGGCTTTCATGAAGGACAGATCTGGCTTTTGGTTTTTCACACCCCAATTTAACTCTACACCTCAATTTATTCTGCATATGGGATCTCAGTACTGGGCTACAGTCTCTCAAAGTCATTTTGTCTGTCCCTTTCTAGGACAGACCCACTCAGCTGTGGCTATGGGCTGCAGAAGGTCCCTGTCAAAGAACATCCTTCCCTTAGGCAAGCAAGTACCCTCCAACCTTCCATGTCAAGACCTGTTTGAGAACCAGACAGAGGCTGATGTGTGAGACATCTGGCAGCAAGAACAACGGTGCGATGAGATAAAGCAAACAAACAAACAAAAAACCCCAGAAAAAACAGAGCACCTTACCCCATCATGCCACCCTGCCCTCCAGAAGCCAACCCCCTCCCCAGCTGGGTAAGTTTTGAGAGTAACAGGTACTAACGGCCTCTGGCTCAAACTGTAGGGTGGGCTGGAGACCATCATCTGGCTGAGAGCAGACACAATGATCAGGATGAGGATAGGCATCAGCTGGACAAACAACCCAAGGCCACCCTGAAGGAACAGAAACACACAGTGGAGTGCCACCCCATACACTTGTACGCAAGGATCCCATAGCATGACTCTCCCTCCCGCCCAGCCCTAACACAACCTTGATTCTCCTGCTTTTCACAGGCACTTGGCTCAGGAGGCACCCCAGAATGAATAACTGGTTCCCCTCCAGAAAGGGTAGCATGACTCCAAAGGTCCAAACCCACTGCCCCTTCTCCAGAATGTGACAAAGGGCAGAGGGGACTGGCAAGGGGAACCTTGTGAGCGAATTTCAAAAGCCTCATGCCCATATTTAGTTTTTCTGTGTGGTTTCTGTCCTGCTTGTGCTAGTGAATAGAACTGGTTTTATGGAAAGCCTTCTCCCCTCTTCAGTGTCAGATGAAAGTAATTCTCCTTCTATCTCGCCTCCTGAGGTCCCTCCAGTTCCAGCAGAGCACAATTCCCCCTTAAGCTTGAGAAAAAATATTCAGAAAGTTCTTATTGTTTGTAAGTTAGGGTTTTTTTTTTTAAAATATAATTTACTATCCCCCCAAAATAGTTATCTTCAATACATAACCCTGATGTCTTAAATAGTAAGTTCCTCATTCTCACTCCTCTAGACCAGAGGGCTTGGAGTGCTGGAGATATACTTAGATTTTCTGTGATGGGAAAACATAAGAATAGCTCATGCTATAAAGTGTCCTCCTTGGTTAATTAAGCTTCACAGATTAGAAACACCCCATCTTCAATACTGGAATAAAAGGGAGGATGAGCTCATCTTGGGAGGAGCCACGAGTACCCCTATTATCTGAAAAGTGGATTTACCTTTTCAAATTACAGAATTAAATCAGAAAGGAAATGCTTATTCTGTGGTAAAGACAGGTACATTTTACTGGTGCAATCTTATTTCAAGGTGGCACCATTTCAAGACACACCAGTGACTTCCCCACTCGACGACAGCTATGAAAGTCCCGGCAGAACAACCATCAGTAAACTAAACCACAACTTGGTGTAAATTCTGAAGGCAGCTCACTTCCCACAACTCCAGCTTTCTGTTCAGCGGGGTGGAAACAAGCAGGACTCTTTCACAAGACAGCCAGACCAACTAGCTCGCAATTCACGTATCGGAAAAACCTTTAGACTCCCAGCCCCCAGCCTGTTCTCCACTTACGTCACCCTGATGTTCTCGTCTGTCCTGCCTCTGATGGTAGGTATATCGCATCCTGCCATTGCTGTATACGTGAACGTTACCTATAGGCAAAAGAAAACTGTTACACAAAAGTCAGAGTACGTAAGATGGTGCTGGCCGGCCAGGAAAGAACCACAAAAGGTGGCCATGTTCCACGCCAATCTCACCAATAAAAAAACACAGTAGGAAAAAGTAGACTGGGCGCTGACAACAGCCAATTCAGGAACTTTAACTTTGAACATTGTCAGAATGGGCTTGATCTGTTTCTTTGCTTCGTGCCACACTCAGCAAAGGTGTAAGGACATAGAGATTGTAAAGGAATCCACGCTGTGCTCGCACTTAGATCCGGTCTGCTGTTACCGCCGCTCCCAGTTCAGCTTGCTCCACGTGGCCAGCAGCATGCCAGCCGGCTCAGAGCTGGAAGAAGGACAGCACATCTGCTCAGCCGGGCCGCTGCCAGGCTGGAGCTGGGATGTCTCAGTGGTTTGATGGACTCGGGCTATTCCTGAGATCCCTGCGTATGTCCCAGTGCACAAGGCGCAGGTCCAGCGTTTTGGTGAGCAGCCACATGACCACAGCCCCTGACTCAAGCCGCTCCATCATGCTGCCTTGACAGAGATGGCTGTAGCTGTAGGGCGAAGCGGATATGTGACTCCGCAGGAGACGGATAGAAGAATTCGTACCAAAAAATTCTATTCGTCACCAGAAGCCAACATTTACAAAATGAGCCATACAAGCCACAGCTGAGAAAGGAGTATTCCCAGGGTGGACTGAGCAGATATGTCTGAAGGCGAACTGGCGGTGGGCAGAGAGATCTGACTATAGGATTTTGTAGGATCATTATGAAAATTCAGGTTGGAAGTGACCTCAGGAGGTCCAACCTCCTGCTCAAAGCAGGGCCAGCTATGTAGAGAGAATATCTTGTACAGGCCTCCTCGCTTCTAATTGAATTTAATTCAGATTAAAACCAATTTCCGAAAGAAATAACCGTGGTAGTTTTTCCACCCTAAAAACAGAGTTCTGCCATGTCTTGTTTTAAATGTCAAAACTACAGCTGAAAAGGGAGACCAGCTGAGAAAGCGGGCCTGAATTCTCTTGGGACAGTGAGGAAAGGAAAAAAGACTGAGCTAAAATAGCAATATGCTGTTTTTACTGGAGTAGCTTTACCTCTCTGGCAGGCAGAACACGAATGCTGCAGAAGGCTTCCAGATGCCTTTGCAAATACTTGGTGTTAGTGTGTTAATTCTTACATACCAGATAGGAAAGAGCTACCAGAGTAAATCATCTCAATTGAAACAAAAATACTGATTTTTCCAAGTTGGTCCACAGAGGTCAAATAACCACTGCCCCCCCTGCCAGTCAAATATGACTAGAGCAAATACAAGGGGGTCTTCTAAAATACCCTTACCCTTACATTAAATCTGTGTCTTTTGATCAGAACTGATCAAGTGAAGGAACAGTCACTCGGTTCTTTCCTGCCACCCAAACCACTGTGGATAGACAGGGTACAGATTTCATTTTCAATTCAAGAAGTTTAAATTATGCTCTAGAAATAACACTTTCCTCTTTTTTTACGGGACAAAGTGGAAAGAAGGAAATGGACGCTGATCTCCGAGAAACTGCTTCAGCTGTGTGGCAGAGCAGATACAGATCAAGAACAAGGCCCAGTTTGTTCTGATGGTAAGATTTAACTTCTAAAACCACCGGGCAGAAAAGCCTTCTTCAAAATAGGATTACTTTTACAACTAGACTTAAAACAAGTATTTTTTTGTTCTGAACAATTTAGAAAACTCTAGGTGTTTAGGTCACGTGTGAAGGAGAACTCTCCCTCATCAAACTCAGCAATCCTCCCACGGCCAAATAAATCACTACTGCATTGTCGCTGTGTCAAAAGGATCGGGTCCCATTCAAGAGATTAAGGTTTAACGTGCTTACTAGAAGGAAAACCACCACCAAAAAACATGTTGAAGAGGTCCTCAGGGGAGATGTCTGCCTCAAACCCGCGGTGGAAGTCCGAGTGACTGTGTCCGTGCCGAGCAGGGTTGAGTTTCTCATCTCCAAACTGGTCGTATTGCTTCCTCTTCTCGGGGTTGCTCAATACCGCGTATGCATTACCGATGGCTGAAATATTGACAATAAGGAAGCAATTAGCTTCTTTCTTCTACGGATAACACATTTAGCCCTGCAAACTGCCTTTCTCATTACACAAATGAGATTATCAACTACCCACGTCTTTTCAATAGGCTACTTCAGTCGTGCAGCACTACTACCTGGCACACTTCTCTGGCAAACACGGACAGAAGGAAACCACACCGAAAGACTCAATGAAAAAGGCCTTAATTAATTCAAATGAGGAAGTTATGACATGACTGGTATGAATTCGGTATATGTCCCTAGAGAAACCCTCTCAGATGGATGAAACCATGAACTGCGAAGGAAATACTGGTAGTAGAGCAGCTACACGTTTCAATTAAAGTTGTTACTTCTTTTGAACAACTAATGCCCAAATCCTTCAGCTGTAAACTGAAAATACAATTTTAGTGGACAAATTTTATTCAAAAGTGGCATTAAGGGAATTCAATCTCATAGCTTAAAACCAGAACTGCAAAGAACTTAAATACGGGCTAGATCACTGAAAGAGACTTTAAAACCACCCATAAAAGCTAGTAAGGAAACATTGGCTAGAAGTTGTGTCTGTCGGCTGTGAATTTCAAAAATTTCAATTCCAGATGCCAGAAGTAAGGTGCATAATTACAAGGACTGTTAACCAGTGCTTGTGACATTGGAAATGTCCTGCAGCTAAACACCCGCCAGCTCCCCAGGTCACTCTCCTTCCAACCTCAGCAGGTTTGAGCCTTTCTACCAGAACATCTGCCTGCCGCCCTCCTATTTCTGTACTTCTCTCTCGACACGTTCCAGCTTACCACTTCCCCTCTGTACTGACCTACCCAAGAGCCTCCCTACGTGACTGCAGAGCCTATCCTCTCTCTTCCCTGTGTTGCAAGGAGGCAAAAACGTTCATGGTGCATAAAAGGCAGGGGCAGAAGTGCTAGAGAAGGCAGATACATGCCCTTTGGAGGTGACTTAACTCCAAGATTCAACATTTTCTCAGTAGTCAGAGCGAGGTGTATGGTTTCTTCTTGGACTAGAGATTTGGAGCGTGGAGGATGTAATGTCAATACACTTGTTTTCCTTCTTGGTTATAATTAGTGCACACAGAGCAAACATTTCTACAACCAGGCAAGGAAGCTGGGTGAGGAGGACTGACTCTCAGCATATTAGCTTATTCTTTCAAACTTTGTGG
>NW_010537600.1:3886-7700 GCF_000687285.1 Phaethon lepturus | reverse complement strand
CGGTTCAGGGTTTTGTTCGTTGTCTGACTTTCTGCTGACAAAGCCCAAGCAGCACCTCATTCCAAATCAGGATTTTAGCTCCAAGTAGCCAGGTTCAACTCTTTTTCCAACGTCAGCCAAAGGTAGTGATGCAAATCTGCAACAAGACAGACTGCAGCCAACTGCAACTATGGGACTGAAACAAGGTCTCAGGACAAGACGTAACACTTTATCAGCTGTCACTGGGAGGACGAATGCCAAGACTTCAGCTCATACATCAATGTAAGAAAAAATTAACTAGAATCCTCATAGCAGTGCACATTTCCCCCTTCACCCTCTGGAACCAAACAGACGGACTTCAGTGAGCCCTGCAAACTAGGAGCTCAGCTCAGGGGCTGAGGGACGAGGGAGCCAACGAGGCAAGGCTTGGAGGACAGATAACGTGAGAGCAGATAGCTCTGCAGTGGAGGATAAAGGGCACCTTGCTTAACGCACGACTTCTGGCACGTAACTCTTGTCAAAGCCTTCGGCAAACATCATTATTTAAGATTACAGGTGAAGAAACCTGCCTTTCGCCACTTAGCAAGGATTGAAGGATAAACTATCGAACAGCGGCTTACTGCACATGCGGCGTAGACAGATGTCTGCAGATGCTCGCTCTTTAATCTGGCCCCCATACTAAAACAGGCTCTCCCAGGTAGCTGGGGGTCAGCTCATTATTTGCTAACAGCAACACACTTATCAGTTATGCATTTAAGTCTTAAAAGACTTGAACAAACCTTACATAAGACTTTTACTGTTGAATTCATGTCTACTAGAAGCTTACCTGAATACTGTATCAATACACTCACACCAGGCTAGCCTTGCTCCCTGCTCCAGCAGAAGTCTCATGCATTTTCCTCCTAAGATGGCTGGAATCAGACCGCACTATTTAAAGAGCTTCACACCGCAAAACCAGTGCCGTACAACTGGCGTCAAGAAGTTCTGCGTTTAGCTCAACTTGCTAAACTTGCAAACTTACACAGCTTGCAAGGGAAAATGGGGTTATATGTTCCAAGCAATAGCAGTTCGTTTGGAAAATTACTCCAGTTTCAAGGTATCTTATTACCAGGAAACATCCCTGCTGCATTTGTAGAGAAGCCCTGAGAATTAGGCTCTTTGCAGCAGAACTGAAGCTCCCGGTGACCTCTTCTGAGTTCTGGCTGGGCTCAGTCATATGGCTGGTGCAGTTTCGCCCTAGAAATTTTCACCTGGGGTTTCTATCCACCAATTCCACCCGCAGCCTTTTGCAAGAGTCAGGTGCTGAGTGCTTGCTTAGAAACCTGAAGGCTTACTGGCTGCCTGAAATGCTCATCGAGTAGAAGAGTCTAAATACCAGTTCAGAAGAAGATGAGTTTCCTGCCACTGGGCCTGCCCAGCGATGTTTCTCTTGAGGGATTTGTGAACCCAACAGCTGCCTCTCGTGCTGCACAACTCACTGGGTCTCTACTGGATTTGTCAGTAGACAGGGCTGCCGGATGGCTGCAGGAGTTGGAGCTTCTCCCTGCTAGGTGAATGTGCCTGCATGTCTCCAAAAAAGAGGATGGCTAACACCCCAAGGGAATTTCTTCCTAAGCAGCGTGGCAGGAGGCTGGAGCAACACACAGGAAGGGCTGCTAGAAGAGAGGGAAGGAAGGCTTCTCCTTGTCCGATGAGCAGAGTGAATCCTACCTGTGCCAGCCTGGCGTTTATTATTTTAAGCTTATACTTTGTTCATAGTATAACCTGCTCAGAAGAGAGACAACTTTACAAAGAGGAGCTTTATTTCACTCTACCTGACTTGTGAGGTTATTTTTAAGAGTCCTTGCTAGCCCAGCTGGGCACCATCACCTGATAGGTGAGGGCAAATCACAAAGTTGGAAACTTCCTTTACCTTTAAACGCCTCTGTAGCCCCTGGTGCGTGGTTCTTATCTGGGTGAAACTTCAGTGCAAGTTTCCGGTAAGCTTTTTTCAGGTCCTCGTCAGAAGCTTCTCTGTTTACTCCCAGAATTTCATAGTAATCTTTGCATTGCTTTACCCTGCCAGTAGAGAGGGGAGAAAACACGGACAGTTAGTTTCAGTTGTGAAAACCACTTCACATTGAACACATCAACGCTGCAGCATCTCACGCATCGCAGTTTCGATGTTGTTCAGCAAACTCTGGTTTCCTCAGCTTTAATTTCTCAGAGGGTGACCCAATTTTTTTCACAGACTCATTCCCGCTGCGCCTGCATTACTAGCACACAAACACTCTCCCAGAACAAGTCAAGCCAGTAGAGGTAGAAGGGCCTCTCCTCAGGCAATGATATCACCCCCAAAGGAATGTGATTGGCAAATAAACTTCAGATTCATCATGCTCACATTTTGAAGGCTATTTGGGGGAGAATACAAACAGCAGGCCAGGATCTGAAGGGTAGCTGGGCTATTGGCTTTTTTCTCCCTCCTCTCCTCAGACTCAGTTAAATCACAGACCTAAACCCAACATCAGCTGAATTCTAGAGGAAGAAAGAGAGCTGCTCAGGCCTGTGTGCGCAACCCAGTTCACTCGGGGTACACTCACAGCCCAGCGATGCTTTCCCCTTCTCACATGACTTCAATGAGACAGAATACAACAGGCTGGGTTTTTGGAGAAATGGATGATGTAACAAGCATCCCCATAAGTCCATTAGCCAGCGCGGTTCTTGACCTAGCGTTTCTTGCACAATTCAGACCGTGCCCATAACCTTAAACAAAGTTTACCAAGTGAGTGTGCCTGCAGCTCAGTCCTGCAACTTCCAGTATTTGCATATGGTAGAAAGGAATAAAGAACAGCTTGAAACAGGGTTTGGAAAACAGGTGACTGGATAAACGTGTCCTGGGACTTTCCAGCAGGAGCTTTAGAAGGGTATCGTGCTAACAGAGTGAAGCATCCTGCAGTGGATTTCTACTTTATCGGGCTCTAAGAGAGACCATGAGCAGAGTATTACCAGGAGAGAGGAAGAATGGTATGCCCTGTCACTTACTACTAGACCAAAGCTTAGAGCAGGAGGGCTGCCTACCGCAAGCTCTGAGCCATGGCTTCCACCTATAGATCTCAGGACCACACGGGATTTTTCACAGCATTACTGAATAACGCTAAAGCAAACATTAATGTGAAGTCCGTGAGATGAATGCATCCAAAATGCCTCTTTGGAACTCGGCCAGGAAGAGGCCTACGTGCCTACAGTTCTAGCCCTTGTGCATGCCTTCAGGGGAAAATCTCATCCCTTGTAGACCCAACCCAGCTGCCTCCCAAGGCTGCTGTAGCTATAAATCCTCCTAGGTACGCTTTTAACACCCAGCCAGTTAAAAACCACTCAATATGGTTCAAAGCTGAAATCTTTGAAACATTGTGAAAAACAGACGGATAAACTCAAACAAACTGGGGGTTGAAGCCCTGGAGAGCTGTGCACACACACCTCTTCACTGCATCCACCTGGTCCTGAGTGTAGCCCTTGGGGGCCTCCCCACCAGCCTCTCCGTTGGCCGACGGGAAGTCTCCGCTCATTTTCTTGAACTGAGGGTTTGTGGACTCCCTAGACTGGGACTGGCCATTGGCCGATTGCTCATTCTTGTTGAGTGATTCAAGTTGAAGCCCTGGAGAGCTGTGCACACACACCTCTTCACTGCATCCACCTGGTCCTGAGTGTAGCCCTTGGGGGCCTCCCCACCAGCCTCTCCGTTGGCCGACGGGAAGTCTCCGCTCATTTTCTTGAACTGAGGGTTTGTGGACTCCCTAGACTGGGACTGGCCATTGGCCGATTGCTCATTCTTGTTGAGTGATTCAAGCAGAACTGA
>NW_010537600.1:0-3571 GCF_000687285.1 Phaethon lepturus | reverse complement strand
GGGGGGGAAGAGGAAGGTTAAGAGACCGCCAAGCTCAATCTGCCCTTCCAACTCTCCCATAAAGAGACCCCTCTTCATCTCTGCCACCGTTCCAAAATCCCCCACCCTTCATCAGAAAGACCCTTGCCTTTTCACCCAAGGAACCCTTGAGCTCCTGTTGCTTCTTGCCCACATGTGAGCGCTACTGCTGAAGATATTGCTCGCTTCTCCTAACACACGCAATCTCCACCAAAACCCCACGCTTATCCAGCCGGACAGTCCGGGAGCGACAGTGGATCATCAAAGCGTTGCATCCTTCTCCTCTTCCCCCCCCCCCCCATCTCTCCTTAAACGCAATTCTCTCCTTAACAGCAAAGCATTTCCACATTTGTTCTCTAGCATATTATAAATATATTATTCATCTTTATCTCCTGCCTTTGAGAGTCTGCTGCGCGGGGTAAATTATGTGACAATGCCATATCTTTAGAGAGCTTAGAAAATAATACCGTGGGATGCCAGTCACATGGTGACACTCCCCTTTCGGGGACAGAGAACTGCAGCACCGATTGCTGGCAGCACGATAGGACCTTCTGACGCGAGTCAGAAGGCTGCTTTCTCCTCTTCCGCTGTCTAACCTACGTATTCGATGCGTGTAGAAGCAGCTGTGAAAACCGTCTTCTCTCTCCATTACCAAATATGAATTGCGTAAATTCAGTTCCCCTTTTCTTAAGCGGGGTGCGCGGGCGCATTGGGTAAAGTGCCGCGGACTATTGCCGCCTCTTCGCAAGGCTCAGACGCTCTCCTCCACCCTTTTCAGCCAAGAGGGGACAAACATTCAGGCCTGGCCTAACCGCACAGGTGACAACACTGTGAAACCAAGTGAGACTCCTCCAAGCAGAGAAGTACCTTTCCATCATCCAGTTCCCTGGCAGCTGGATAGCACCATGTTTTTAAACTAGTTCTCTCTTTTTTTAACCAAATATCAGACTGATCTCTTCATGCCTGTAGTTTCTGAAGTTTATATATTGCATCCCCATTAAAAAGAATAAAACCAGATTAAAGAAAACCACAATTAAAACCAGACAATGTTATTTACGAAGGCATCTGTAACTTGATGAGCTTGCAGTCCTTTATCCAAGAGCCTAGAACCAAGAAGGACGTTTCATCTCCTCCTGCAGATTGCACATTACAGACCTTGCACTATGGGGGTATCGCATTCTGTATGCAAGCGCAAACAACGCTTGCAGGCCAAGAGATGAGCCAAGATATCCTATCTGCCTCGCAGAGCTTATAGGGGCAAGAAAAAACTGCTCAGTAATTCAACAGCCAATACGGGCAATTGTTACGGGACGAAGGATAAAAATGGCAGTGGGCTAACAAGCAGTAACTCACTGGATAAGCTTTGGAGCTTGGGGGCTTCACGGATTTCAGCTTTCAGAAAAATAAATTCCTTCCTCGCTCAGATTTACACCACTACAGCGTTCACAAAATTATAGTCTTTGCCTTTTTTCCTTCCAAACCTGGAGCAAACCGCCAGGCACTTCCAAACCTCGTCTCTTGAGGCCGTCCCTCCACCCACCCCACTCTTGCTGTTTTGGGCTCAGTTTCCTACAGCTTGCCAAGAGATTTTTAGTGGTCTAGTTCCCAAAACCAAGCACAGAAGTCCACGTTATGGCCACACCTCAGTCCCATTTTGCTCTACACTCCCTGTCCTACTTCTTCTGCGTCCCAAAGCCATGCTGGTCCTCCGTGCAGTCACAGCACAGCGCAAATTCATAAACTACTGAAGCAGAGACTGCTGAATTAGTTTTCAGTTCTGTCAACTCAGCTCCCCACCAAGCACGTGCTGTGGATCTCTTTTTCTCACTCATTAGCCAACATTTGTTCAACTTCTGTTAATTTTTCCTAAACTCCCACTTAAAGGTGACCAGTGCGACTTTGTCTATACCAGCGTGCCTGGCTGCATTGATGTAGAAGATTTTTGCTGAAATCCCCCTGCAAAACCCTTTGCTGATCCTGTGACGACACCTGCAGGAGCCAACCAGGGTCAAGAGTTTGAAGCGCTGGCTGCGCAAGGTCCACGTTGCTGATTGTTGCCAAACTTGACGTAACTCTTGAGAAAGAGAAGAGATTTTCCAGGGGCCCGCGAACTACGTAAAGACTCAGTGACCACTGTGTAACTGGGGGATCTTTGGCAATGGTTCCCAACTACAGACCCAAAGTGCACGGGGAGAGCAACCGGCAGGACATCAAGCCAAGGGTCCTTGGACGTTAAACTTGTACCTGCAGCTTGGTTGGGTCTGGCAACAAATTAGCACACTGTATTTAAGGTTAACCTGCCCCGCTGCCCCCCTTTCCTCCCCTGTGCTCCAGTTCTTTAGCAGTACATATCCCACCTTTCCTTCTAGCTGTCTCAGGCCACAGGATTAAGGCAAAACATGACCGCTTTACATTGCAAACTGGTGCTTGCTGTCATCCAGATCTGGTGCACGCCCTCGCAGAGCTCCTCAGGAAGAGCAAGCCTTGTCAGGGTGGGCCTTTCTGTGTGCTATGCCACGCGTTTTCCTCCAAAAGTCACTCTTCCTACCCAGTGATTTCACAAAAGTATAAACTCCGAATGGGAAGGAAAACCACGCCGTACGTAGGACAGGCCGATATACTGTGTCTGAGGGAAGGGGAAGAGGCCTCATGTGACCAGAGAGAGGATTACAGGAAGCCTTGGGCTGTCCACAGGACAGACAAGCTGCAAAACACAGCTGGAGAATCAAAACTCAGATAACTAAAAAGTAAAAAAAGGGAAAAGAAATAAAAATCTACAGCCTTTTGCATAAATTTCTGCAAGAACACACAGAGAAAGAATTGTGTTTGGATGCTTCTACAAACCACTTCCCAGTTGCTTTTGTGACACGTTAATTACGCAGGCCGTAAAGCTACCAGGAAACGAGATCGTTTCGCAAAACACGTAAATCGGGGAGAAGGTCTTCAAGCAGCCAGATCATTTTTGATGCCCGCTGAAAGGAACCGCAGTAGCCGTGCTGCGGTAATCAACAGGGGCACAGGAAACAAGAGGCAACGCTTGCTGAGCAGAAGAGCCCGGGAAAAACAAGCACGCTCGAGCATGTAAGCTTGAACGAGGTCTGTTTGCTTGCCTGCAAAGGGTGTGAAACCGCTGAGGTGCTCGAGGAAGGGACACTGCCACAGCTTTCGCCCAGGGCCAGGAGAGGAGGGAAGCTTTCCGCCGCCCCGCCGAGAACTTCTTTTCCGCCTTGCCAAAGCCCCTTCTCTCTCCGCAGCGACTCCCGCAAGCGGCCGTGGCCGCAGCCCCACGGGTCAGGGGCACGAAAGCGGCGAGACTTTAGGGAGATGCTAGAAGAGGCCTGCCCCGCTCCCAAGGCACCTCTTCCCGCCCTCCGCTCCGGGCAGAACCCCTCTCCTCACACCCCCAGGCCCGCCCTAGAGAAGGAAAAGGGCGGCGAAGCAGTGAGGGGCAGCACCGGGGAGACACACGCCACCGGTAACGGACTACGGCCGGTGAACAGCAGCCCGGGGGGGAGGGCGGCACCGCGACCCACCGGGGCAGCCTTGTCCCTCC
>NW_010537599.1:0-448 GCF_000687285.1 Phaethon lepturus | reverse complement strand
CCTCCTTAGGGGTCTAAGGTATGTAGGAAAACATTGACGACTTAAAGCTTTAATAAAGATTATTCTGCTCTTGTGTTTTGCTGTCTGTCTTTGAATTTTTTCCTGTGTGTATGTTTTGTCACAGAGTCAGAGTTTCCTTTGTTGGTCTCTGGGTTTCTTTTGTCTATCACTTTGATTTTCTTTTTGGTCTCTGTCAGTGTGGGTTTACCTGTTTTTTTGTCTTGGATTTTAGTTTTTGTGTGTAGGCCTTGCATTTTTGTTACTGCTGTCTGGCTCAAATGTTACTTAGCAGCAGTAGAAAATGGTATCTCCCTGGGAGTAATTATTCACTTACATTTAAGAAAAATGCGACAAATTGCTCACAGGGTATGTGCCATTTTCTACTGCTGCATCAGACTTTTATATTTATGCAATGTTTAATATACCACATGTACAGTAATACGTATTG
>NW_010537598.1:1399-1617 GCF_000687285.1 Phaethon lepturus | reverse complement strand
GGCCACCCGGGGGGGGCGGCAGCGAGCCCTTAGCTGGGCATCTGCACCTCGTTGTACACGTCCGTGCCCTCCGCCTCTTCGAAGGTCACCACCGCGTCGTCCGCGTCCAGCTGCAGGGGCGTGAGAGGCCGTTAGGTGGGATGGGGACGGGGACGGGGACACGGATGGGGATGAGGATGGGGATGGGGTGGACAGGGACGGCACCGCGGTGGCACCCC
>NW_010537598.1:1045-1389 GCF_000687285.1 Phaethon lepturus | reverse complement strand
GTGCCGGGGCTACGTACGCATTTGAGCTCGATGTCCCGGAAGATCCTGGGCAGCAGGAAGCGCCGCAGGGGCACGGTGAGGATGAGGACGAAGGGCAACGCCAGCGAGGCTGGGGTGGACTTCACCACCCACAGCAGCGCGAGGACGACGATCTGGGTGAAGGTGAAGAGGTGCATCCGCCAAGTCTTCACCTGCGGGATGAGGAGCCCAGCGGGGTCAGGGTGGTGGGTCCGGCACCCCGCACCCTTCCCGGGGTGCTGGGTGCTGAGGGGCGGCAGGACCGGTGGCCCAAACAGCCCAGCGAATGTCAGCACCGCAGGAGGAGGGTCTTCGGGGAGGCCCAA
>NW_010537598.1:725-981 GCF_000687285.1 Phaethon lepturus | reverse complement strand
AAGCCCAGAGCCACCCGGCCGGGTGACACAAGGCTCACTCACCCGGGTGACGTAGGGCTCGCTGGGGTGGTACTTGGGTGGCATCAGCAAGAGCAGGATGCGGTCGAAGAGCTGGATGCCGAAGAGGGAGGTGACGCCCATGTAGAGGAAGATGCCGAAGAGCACGGCCAGCGGGATGTACTTCAGAATGGGCTCCATGAGGATGGAGACACCTGCAGCGGAGAAGGAGAGGCCGGGGAGAGCCTCTGGGGGGACC
>NW_010537598.1:418-650 GCF_000687285.1 Phaethon lepturus | reverse complement strand
CTGGGGGCACCCAGCCCTTTCCACCCGGGTTGGGGGGCACCCCCCCAGCTCACCGATGAGCACGGCCACCAACAAGCCACTGATGCGCTGTTCCTTGACCTCCAAGATCTGGGACTTCTCGCCGGGAGCGGAGGTCTTAGTCATGACGGTGAGGGCGTTGGCGTGGGTGATGGTGCGGACGGTGGTGGCGCTGAGCCAGGGCATGCCGAAGAGGGCGGCCAGCCCCCCCATG
>NW_010537598.1:0-212 GCF_000687285.1 Phaethon lepturus | reverse complement strand
CTCCCCGTCCCCCCCCGGTCCTCACGTGGTGATCTGCGTCTCGAGGAAGATGAGGATGAAGACCAGGAGGGCGGGCACCACAGAGGCGAACATCATCCAGATGGGGAAAGTGTTGTTCTTCCCCATGGGGTTGATAAACCAGCCCCGGGCGGACGCGTTGGTGACCTCCAGCCCTTTGGGGACGTTCAGTTTCTGGATGGGAGCAGAGACGG
>NW_010537597.1:0-981 GCF_000687285.1 Phaethon lepturus | reverse complement strand
TGGGGGGTGGGGCGGTCCCTGGGCAGATCGTGCAAAGGGATAGATGGAGGAAGGGGAAAATCCCGTGACAGGAGGTGCAGAGAGGGAACTGTCGGGCAGCCCTGGCACAGGAGAAAGCCCTTGGACGAGCGGTTGAAGGGGGGACCCCTCGAAGCAAGAGCGCAACGGAAGATCATTCAGGCAGATGGAGCAAAAAGGGAGCCCGTAGACAGCCATTGCAAAGGGATGGACAGCCTTGGAAGGGTGGTGCGAGGGGGAAACTCATGGTCAGCCAGTGCAAAGGGTGAAGACTTGAACAGGGGGTTCACAGGGGGACTCCTTGGACAGGTAGCACAGCGGGGGAAACCTTGGACTTTTTTTTCCCTTGGACAGCCAGTTCAAAGGTGGAATTTTTGGACGGGTCATGCAATGGGGAAACTCTTGGACAGGCTCTACAAATGGGAAGCCCTTGGATAGGTGGTTGAAAGGAGGATCCCTTGGATGGGTAGTGCAACAGGGAAACCCTTGGACAGACGGTGCAAAGGGGAAACCCTTGGAGAGACAGCGTAAAGGAAGAGCCTTTGGAAAGGAGGGTGTCCCTAGAGAGAAGGGGCACTGGAAGCAGGGGAAAGATCGCACCTGTGTATGTTCATCTCCCGGGGCGGGCGCCGCGCCTTGTCGTAGGCCACCTTGGCAAAGACACCGGCGATGAGCACGAAGGCAATGGCCCCGCACGAGATGTAGACGGTGGCATTGGTGCTGTCCTTGTCCGGGTCGTACTTGTTGGCGTCCCCGTCGGCGCCGTTGCTGCCATCGGCGGGCAGCGCGCCGCTGGCGGTGGTGGGGTGGGCCCACTCCGGGCTCTTGTAGTTGCGGCAGAGGCTCTGGTTGAGCTTCTCGGCGCGCTTGTTGCAGCAGAAGCGGTAGAAGCAGGTGCCGCAGCAGTAGCGGAAGCCCGTGAGGCTGTTGTTGCACTCGAACTCCTTGTCCCACTGCCCGCTC
>NW_010537596.1:0-730 GCF_000687285.1 Phaethon lepturus | reverse complement strand
TCCACCTGCAAAGTAAAACACTATAAAAAAGGGTTTTAAGAGTCAGGGAAGACACCATCATTCCTGACTTCTAGGATCTGCCGACAGGCTGATCCTGTCTTCCCCCCCCATCGGGACGCCTTTGGGTAAGATTCGAACGCTTGGTCCTACCAAGTGCCTCCCCAGGAAACTTACAAATCTCTATAGAGTCACCTTACTTCTTTTAACGCGTTTGTAGCCAAGCAGTGTTACTCATACTTTTGGCATTTGCACGTTTTGTAGGCAGTGAATTTATCACCGGCAATCCAAAGAACCCGTGTATCTGTTGCAATAAATCGCACTATTGATTGACTCAGCCGTGTGTGTGTCCCTGAACGTGACTATACCTCTGAGTGTGGCCGTGTGAGTTCAGGAGGTGTCCGGCTGAGCAGGTAGTGCGATGTTAGTAGTGTATCTGGACCCGTGATAGTCCAACGAAGGTGTTGGGCGCGACCGGACTACTAATGCTAACTTTGGGCATCATTCAGAACCTAAGCCCAGCCTCCCCCAGTCCCTCTGATATCTGAGGATCAACTGGAAAGCAAGGGGGTTTACTTTCTGCCAAATTGCTCTGCCTCTTAATGCAACAACATTCCCTGACCAGCATATGTCAGGGAAAAGGCAACTCATACCGCCGTTTCTCCAGCTGACTCACTAGCACCCAGGCATTGCTCATCTCAGTCAATGCCAGAGCAGCCTGAAGAATGGCAAA